>NC_087372.1:20926272-21133772 GCF_031761385.1 Necator americanus | reverse complement strand
CATTGTGAAAGTGTGAGCGAGGCAGAAATGGCTACAGAAGCTCGAGATCGACAAAGCCACTACCGAAACAAATTTATCGCGCGCCTAATTTGTGCGTAATTGTATCACTTATTTACTTCCACTTTCATTACAATTAAGAGCGTAATCACGAAAAAAACAAGAATGATGTTACCCCATTACCTAGTCTTACTGTGGAAATGTTTCCTGGGAATCTATGAGAGCCAAAAAAGAATCGTGGCCCACTGACTCCTTCTATAGAACCACTTACAAATTTATTGAAATTGATAAACAATGACAATTCAAGAACGGTCAAAACTACACCTATGATATGTAAAGAAGAGCTACAGAGAGCTTCGCCATGGCAAAAAAAAAAACAAGAGCAAGGAAATTTCATTATCCTAAAACATCTTTTTCTTCTTTAATTCCTATCATTCTTATACGCCAGCATTTGCCACCACTCATATCTTAACCTCCACAATTCTTCTTTACAGCTATTTCTTTTACTTTTTTACTTAACTTTTCGTGCATCTGTACGCCTCCCTACTTCGATAGTACAGTACAAAGTTGCATTATATCTCTTTCCAGCCATGCCATCTTTAATCACTCTACTATGTATTGACATGAAGCGCGGTGCAGTTTCGTAAAGCGGCTGAGCTTGCAGCGGCGCAATGAACCGTAAATAGTCATGTCTAAGGCAATAAAAGGGAATTATTTAGGCCAAGTTTGAGATACCGAAATATAGTAGCAATCGTTAAAGATAAGCGGACACAGTGCATTCACCTACGATGAACGTCATGGAATGTGGAGCCTTATTCAGAAAGATGGCACTGAAAGCTGCGCATTGACTTCAAAAAAAAAGTTGTTTTCAAAGTTTTGGCAGACCTTGATTGGCGAGAATTGGATGTGTCATATGTGTGCTGCACGTAGTAGAAAACCAACAGCTCAACTGTTATACCGAGTTTTCTTATCCACCTAAGTTATCTATTCTATTTATTTACTCCAAAGCAAGAGCACGACTTTCTGGTGCTTTTGGACTCGCCCCAACAGTTTCCGATGCCCTTAAACCAGCCTCACTTCCTTCTGTTCTCTGGAACGAAAACGGCAGCACATTTGGAATCAGAAAGCAGCGGACCTGGTACAGTTACTTCAGAGGACAATAAAATAAGTTTGAATGATGTAAGAAAAAGAAAAACTATGTAACTAACTATGTTAGACTGATTCTCGCGCCAGAAAATGTGAACATTCCAACACTGGCGACTCCGACGACTTTGGTCCGCTTACCTGATGTGATTTAAGAATGCAAATCTTCATCGGTGTGATTAACAATATTCGCGTCACTCCGATTAAGCACATATCTAAAAGAAAAGGTGAATACTTCACTCATTGGTTTCATGAACACCTCTAGTTGTGGCTGCTAGCTTCGATGCTACGAGGTTCCATAGCTCCTCTACGGTTGAGGTTTCGAAACTGCCGTAGGCATCCAAACGTTTCATTGATAAATTGGCGCCAGATATGCCTTGGCTTGTTGCATCGGCAGGTCTACGCAGGTCATTGTATGGGCTGCATAGAAATAAAAGCTAAATGTAGTTGAAATAAAAGTTGCACATAAAAACCTCAAACGATTCTGAACTATTATAGAACGGAACGCATTTGTAGGACCAACGCCAAGCAGCTTATTCTTTAATTTTCCCTTTTCGGTTTGTTAGAGTACTGCAAGCACCTGCGTTAGCGCTAACATTTGTGAAGAACAGACAACCCGTTAGCAACAACTGTTTTGATTTTGAGTGAAATAAAATCCTGAGATATGACACACTTATTTAAAGGCATCACCCCACGAATCTGAGGTGGTGCAGATTTCAAGTGGAGTATTCGTATACGGGATGGAAGACTATGGAGAGGGGGGCGATCTCGTCCATTTCTTCCTAATTGCCGTAGAAAACGGCCCGGAAGATGCGGCGCCGCACAAGACTGGCGCGCTCCAATCGAACCTCTTGTACAAAATGGTGCGCCAACACGAATGAAGCCGGATCTTCCGGGCCGTTTTTTACGGCAATTAGGAAGAAATGGACGGAATCACCCCCCTCTCCGTAGTTTCCCATCCTGTATACGAATACTCCATCTGAAATCTGCACCACCTCAGATTCGTGGGGTGATGCCTTTAACTTGGTTGCTCGCATCTCCACCGATCTGTGTCGTCCTTTAACTTAGCTCTCCCAACCTTCAGAGAAAGTTCTTTCCATTCATTATCTTCTGAGCCGCATATCTTCTGAGACTTGACGTCTCGCTTGAACTGCTTGTCGATGCTGACTGGCATCAGGCTTCTCACTCGATTGTGTCCACCAGCTCCGGGTGAAGGAACGGAGTCGTTATCACTGATTCCACGCTCTTTCTACGCACCCGACCTATACGGTTATAAGCTTCGGTGTTTTGCGGAACATTTGCAGGGTTTTACTAAATTTCATAATGTTAACTGTTCAAGTTATACTGCTTGTGCTTACCCAGAGCATGTACTTCCTAACTGTGCGTGGTACGGTAAAGGACAGCTAGGAAGCGCAATCGTATAGTATACGTGCAATCGCTCGAGATGGATTATCACCCCTGAATGATGAAAGGTAGCTCGATGTTCAAAATGTTATACATATGGGAAGCATTGCTGCATCTGTCTAGGCAAACGTAGGGAGGTCTACTTTTTACGCCGACAGCACCAAACAGCTAACGATAGAACCTCGAAATCTGCAGTCGGGCACTAAAATCTGAGCATAATTGAGGAAGAGTAACTGTTCTTGCTAGTAAGTCAACGATCACGATTGACAATTTTCCAACCTTTTTAAACGTTACGCTTATGTGACCACTTGAAAACCCATCGTTGCATTGTTAGGTTCGTGTTACGCAGGTTTTCAAGAAGAATGGAAATGTTTTCGGCCGTTAATTTCCTATTTTCTAAGATTCAAACCTCGCTTCCTTATTTGCAGTAAAATCTCCACTCGCATGAAGGATAAATGATAAGGTGTCTTGCGTTAAAGGCTCCACCCCACGAATCTGAGGTGGTACTGATTTCAGGTGGAGTATTCGTATACTGGATTGGAGACTACGGAGAGGGGGATGATTCCGTCCATTTCTTCCTAATTGTCGTAAAAAACGGCCAGGAAGATACGGCTTCAGGCGTTTTGGCGCACTGTCTTGCACAGGGAGTTCGATTGGAGCGCGCCAGCCTTGTGCAGCGCCGCATCTTCCGGGCCTTTTTTTTACGGCAATTAGGAAGAAATGGACGGAATCACCCCGCTCTCCATAGTCTCCCATCCCGCATACGAATACTCCACTTAAAATCTGCACCACCTCAGATTCGTGGAGTGATGCCTTTAATCAGATCGCTTGGGATGCGCCCAGAATCGTTTGAGGTTTACGAACGTGTAACTGACCTATACAAGGACTTGCGGGGGT
Source organism: Necator americanus (assembly GCF_031761385.1). Taxonomy (NCBI): domain Eukaryota; kingdom Metazoa; phylum Nematoda; class Chromadorea; order Rhabditida; family Ancylostomatidae; genus Necator; species Necator americanus. The sequence goes on along the minus strand of NC_087372.1, from coordinate 21,130,331 downwards.
AGCCGATGTGTCAGGTTAGTGTTTTCATCCTCCCAGACAAGTCTGGTACCAATTTATCAATCCCGGAGGCATGAATGGGTTGGCGACTACAAGGGCGGATTCGAACCTCCGATCGATCGTGCAGACAACGGAACCTCTCACCGACTGCGCTGCACTCAACCGTCCCCTCCATTTTGGATATTGAGGAATAATAACTCATCTTTGTGAAACGAACAATTCGCAAAAGCTCTTTGCATTGAGATGGCTCACCTGCAAGGAAGTTGCTTTAAGAAGGAACCAATTAGTGCAAGTGGTTGCCGTCAATTAGTTCCTGTGATGTCGTAGCCGTTTCCAAGGCTCCCTCTCCGGAGGCGATCCTCCGTTACCAGTGGCACGGTAACTTTTCCTTGGTGGGTAGTATTAGCTGTCTTCTCTTTTTTCCTGCGACCTTTGTCACATTGACTTCGCTTTCGCTTTGATTGCTTGATTTTAAAGGGATTGAGAAGGGTGTTAATTTCATTAAAGTAGCACAGCTAACTGTAGCTTGCGTAAGAGGCGTGAACTTGTTTGCATGAACGGATCTTCTACATTAGGGGTATCCAAACTGGAAGCAACGCGGTGCTTACGAAATTCCAGTGCTAACACTTTAGTCCTTATCTTTCTTTCCTTAGAGCGACAAGTCCAAACATTAGCCTTTTTTGCTAGCGTTTGGGAACCTGGCGTCAGATTTCGCAGCAGTCCATGGCGATGTTCGAGAAAAGAAAAACGTTGAATTTTTTCGCAGTTACAAATCGGCTTACTTCAATAATTCATATTCTCTCTTTCCGAAGTTAAGATCTAGACAAGTGGGATAACAAGATTTGGGAATCGGTAAGGAATGCACAATAAAACATGGATTTTGAAGTTTTCTGCCGGCTGAGTTTGCACACGAAGATGAAGAATACTGTCGTTCTTCAATGGCGGTCACCACCTGACGGTTCGTTGCAGTTCATTTTTTCGCCTGGTGCTGTCAGTTGAGTGAGCCTGCACAGAGTTCATGGCCGCAGAAGGTAGTCCAAAACGGATACTGATTTTTCGATTTTCGAGCACTGCACTTAGGTGACCTCTTCTCCATGCAACTGACGGCTTTCTTCAACGTCTCGCAGACTTCTACAGAGAAAAAACATTCTAGAAATTGAGTTACTACAAACAATCCCTTTCATCAAGTTACATTTCATCGACTTTAGTTCTAGAGATATGAAAGCAAATATCAGAAAATATACTATGTGGGGTGTTTTTAGTTTCATCCGAATAAACTGATTTTAAGCCAATTATGAAGTTGAGTGAATAATCGGAAATATTGCAATACATGCTTTTGTTCTTGTTGCTGATGTTGTGAGTGCAATCCATAGTGTTCTACTGAAATTCTAAATCACATTTACAACAGCTGAGAAAAGGTGGTTGTCCTACTGTCTCAAAATTGTTCCATGGTCCTGATCTATCTGCGGGTGATTGAAATATGAGGTCTTGATAAGTCCTCACATGTGCAAATCTCAGATGTGAAGATAATGCTTATTTATTTTTTGCGTTTTATCAGTATGTAGGGCACACGATGTTTTTTTTTTTGCAGAATGAACTAAGCAGCAGAGCTATTTTTTCCGTCATATTTTCGGAACGATTGCATTTCAAGTTCACTTTCAGTTCAAGGAAGCAGTTAACTTTGTTAACGTTCAACAGAGTGGGCGTCAAATGCAGGTCGATGTATATGGGTATATGAGTTCTATGAACGTCCTTCAGTGAATTGAGTACTTTGCCGATTTCCACGGGCTCCATTGACGCACGCACATAGAAACATCAATTGTAGACTTCTCGCTAGTGTACGCTTCCTCTTGTCGTTTATAAAAACAGAAAATAGGCTACTTCGAGGCCGCAAACGCCCCCGGAGTGGCCTGTTTTTCGCTTGCTCGAGAATTCTCATCGACTGACGTCAGTATTTGCTCGACCGAATCGTGTTGTTCCCATACAAAACAAAGTTTGAAGCTCTCAGTTCTTCCGTAAACTGAGGCATTTTGGACTTCAAACAGAGACATTTCATACCCTTATCTAAAAAGAAACCACTCAAAGTTGTGCTATGAATTTCTTCCAACTTGTTATTTCACTATTTACATTTCAATGTGGATATGACAAGTGCAACGATAATACAGTTCATTCAAAAAACGCCAACAAATGAATTCGTTTATGACTTATATTCAGGAAGGAAGTTGACAGAGATCTGTAGTCAATTTGGCACTAGTAGTTAACAGAATAACTCCATGACAGTTCTTTTTCTTTCTCATTAGAAGACACACATCCCAACTTCAACAGACTCATCTCATTTGTTGTTGTTTCGTAGTTGCCATCTCCGGGTTCTTTCTCATCTATATGTTCTGAATCTTCTAGGTATTCACATCAACGCTGCTATTAGCCCATTGCTACTAGCCCGAATTACACTCACGTTTTGCATTCGCTACAGGATTGCTAATAATCTCTCAAGACTGAAACTTCGACAGAGCAGAGCGCTTGTCATTAAAGGCATCACTCCACTGAGGTGGCACGGATTTCAGGTGGAGTATTTGTACACGGGATAGTAAATTATGGAGAGGTGGTTGATTCCGTTGGGAAGAAGTTGGGAAGAAATGGACCGAATCACTCCCCTCTCAATAATCTACTATCTGGTATACGAATACTCCACCTGAAATCCGTACCACCTCAGATTCGTGGGGCGATGCCTTCAAGCTAAATGATTCACGCACTTGTTAGAATGTGCTTATATCACGATCAACCATGAATCGGCATGACAGTAAAACCTGTGCTGTCGCATGGCTTTTTGCAACTGAGTAATAAACTCTCATTGAATCTATCGCTTCCTATCTCTCTTACCGCGATTCTTCGCATTTACTCCCACAGCAGTTGATTTCTGTCGAGGAAAGCTTCTCCTCATAATCTCGGCAGAGGTACCAGAGAAAGAACGACAGAGGGATGTGAGAGCGTAATTTCCATTTGTCACGGTGGATGTGACGGACGTGGCTGCTCCCCGAGCTGCAGTGAGTGTTGACTGTTAGATCAGGGCTAGACGACGTGAGCACACGCTGAAGCCTGAGCGAGCTTCGGTTGCCTGGCCAACGGAACACACTTCACTTCTCGCGGCTCGATTTGCTCTCTGCCACCCCGAATCCCCCGCAGCCTCACTGAGTCCCGTGCTCTATATGCAGCCGTCTGCCCGCCTCTTTTTCGATTACTGCTTAGCTTGTCACTCGCATTCGCAAGCATCGGCCTCTTGCGCATTCATTTCACCCTCCTCTCGATCTTTCCACCCTCTTTTCCCGTGATAACAACCCTTCTCAGCATCCCAACCTTAGTCTGTTTTGATACCAAATTTCCCTTACTCTAATTGTTCTTGTGATGTACATAACTTCGTGCATACATCCAGGAGAACTAAACAGGTGGTGGAAACTATGCCTATCTCTATGTCTCTACACATCTCCTTCGTTTTCCTTCCGTTCTACAACATTTTCGTTTTTTTATGATAGCTTTCTCTGAACGTAGTGAAAATTTAGTGGAATTGGAGTAGACAACACCTAGTGTTGCGCTATGAGTTGGCATCGAATGCTCTGAAGGCGAATAACAAGTCTTACTTTCTAGTATTGCCCCCAGATTGCAGCTTTCAATTTTCTAACGCTTGCAGTAATCTGTAACTACCATTTATCTCCTTTGCTGAAATGGATTTCCTCAATACGGTATCGCATAGGATTTCTTTATAAGCAATCGTATAATACATCGTTCAGTGTACCCTTCCAGAAGTAATGAGATCAGTTAGACATCAGGAGAGCATACTGTGAGCTTTCTCGCAGATACCATGAAAATCGACGACTTTATGTTTGTTCGGTCGTTTGCACTTCACCAAGTCTATTACGACGACCCAGCCCAAAACTCAGTACCAGAATCTGCTGCACCTCCGAGTGGCTTATTGAGCTCCTCCATCCATGATGGGAGCATATTTAGTTCACTATCTATCGGGTGTTTGCAAGGTATCGCTCCTCACTATCCATTTCCCGAACGTCATTTTTCATTCATTCGCTAAAAAGCAGAGCGTATTTATCTTCAGGCCTTCTTTTCATTCATTCTCTTTACAGATGCATCAAGTAGCGTGCTCAAATATCTATTGACGCGAGCTTACCGCTTCTAAGAATCTATGCTTTCCTTCTTCCGGTCGTGTCCCAGGAGACTTAAAGCTCAAACTAGAACTTTCTAGTATTGTCGAGATCGAGAAGCAATGAAATCAGAATCTAGGTGTTTCCAGACGCACTTTTACCAAATTTGTCAGTCTGTGTAGAAGTGATGTCCAGACCTTCGTCGCTCATGACATTGCAGTTTCCTCAAACCAGAGAGCAATTATTGTTTCTTTCGACTTGCGAGCATACCTGGCTTTGTTCTATCCTGTTGTCTTCATCGTTTTCTCTCACAGCAACAAGGACGCTGACAGCTATTTTTAATGAAAACGCTCTAGTGCTTATAGGTCAGTTTGCGGGGAGTAGGCCAACAATGACTGGACTTCTCTTTTCTGATTGAAGCTGACTTCACAATCTCAGCTTCTTTGTAGAGAAGCACTAGTAGGAGAAGGCAATGGGTTCGCATGAGGCTCCTCTCGTGCCAAAGATCCCAAAGTGGTCATTTGCCTTCTCTTCAAACGTATCCTTTTTTTGGTCGCAGTCGCTCGACTTAAACGACAACCAACTTCACCAGCCAAAAATAAATGAGGACTACATACTTTGTGCTGATGTTAATTGAGTAAGATTAGTAATCTCGAGAGTGGCGTTTGTATCCGTAGTGGAGAATCCGAGAGAAACAGATAGTTTTTTGTTGGATACTGTTCATAAATGCAACATTTTCTGACGTCCAGCTTCCACTAGCGCAGTTATTCAAAGCGGAATGAATCGACACTTGTTAGCAGGGGACCTCTGGTCTGAGAAATCTCGCTTTTTTCAGCGTTGTGCCCACAATTACGGTTCAAGAACATTGCCGTGAGGCCTCCACAGGTATAAAACTGATATCACATACGTACCCACGGACCTGAAGACGCACTTTTACCAAATTTGTCAGTCTATGTAGTAGTGATCGAGACCTTCGTAGCTCATGACATTGCAGTTTCCTCAAACCTGAGAACAATTTCTTTCGACTTGCGAGCATACCTGGCTTTGTTCTATCCTGTTGTTTTCATCGTTTTCTCTCACAGCAACAAGGGCGTGTGCCTTCAAATATTCGCATCCATGCTGCTCCAAAAGCTCGCCAACATCCGCCATTTCCATTTCCGTGAGCAGTTCCCAGAGCGCGCAACAAAAAAGTGGGAAATTTTCTCTCTTGCCTGGATTATCTTACGATGGACGCAGTCATACTTTGAGAAGAATTTTCACTGCTGATAGATTGTGAATATGATTAACTGGATATGGTATTTCCAAGGCCATGATATCGCTTCTTCTAGATTTAGAGGAATTTCATTTTCTACAACCCCAAACTAAAATGGGAGCTGTGTTCTCGACAGAACTTGAGAAATGGTTTTATGTCAGTGGCAGTGCAGTCTTGATTTCTGATTTTAATTTGGATTTTACTGTGTAGGATTTCCTCCGTCATAAATTTAGTTTTAAACACATTACAGTTATATCAAATAAAACTGATCCAGAGCAATGGGTCCAGCCTTTCCTGTTGTCATTCGATGTAACATCTTGCACGTTTTTTCATGTAGCGTATGTGTACAATTGTCTTCATGACGACAACTAATGACGCAATGATAGCGGAGCATGCAGCGGACAAATTATTTCCACCTCCAAATTTCAAAGCGTTCGCTATGGACCACCTACTTAGTACATAGGTATTCGTTGAGCGTGCAAGACACGAATGATACAGTGCACTTAATTCGACTGTGAAAAAGTGCACGCAAACGTTTCCCTGCCGTTTTTATTCGCAGTTCCACTCTTGGCTGCATCACTATGAATCACAATTTTTCGGGGTACGCTTCCACATTTGAGTCTTTCTTGTGAAAACAACTGTGTTACCACGTTCTCCCACACAATTTACTCTTCCGTTTCTCGCCTGTAGGACACATCCCAACACTTGTCTATTCCAGATTCACTTCTTCTTTCGTTCTATGTCACGAACACTTTTTTCTGAACTCTGCTCTTTGATAAGAAAACATATGAAGTCTAATCCTTAATTACAAACTCGTTATTTGATCAACTTTATGCTACTCCTCATGTCTCTTTCTCCACATGTTTTCTTTTCTCTTTTGCTCCAATATGCTCTATAAACTCAGAGCAACGCGGAAGTCTGATGTTTACATGCAGCGTATGGTGCCTTCTCCAAAGATCTTTCCCCTTCTCCTTACAACGAGGACTACCTCCTCTCTAATTGTATTCCTGGCTCTGTCCAGTACATCGCTCCTGTTTGGCAAACGTCTGACTCATAATGTGAGCTGTCGCCTCTCTATTGTTAGATGTAGGGAGAAAGTTTTGCAATTTTTTATGTAACAGTAACTGCGGTCGATTTACAGTCGAGCGAATTTCCGCACAGTGCATTCCAAACGTCTGCGTTTTGATGTGCGTTGGCAGGTCGCGCTCATGCGGCCCATATTGGCTTCACATCGAATCAGCAGCGAATTCAGCGGTTTCTCAGTGTGCTCACTGCATTGCTGTGCGATATCCTCGAATTCAGAGTATTACTTTCCAAATCTGCCCCCACAGCAGTTCTCTTGTCCTCCTCTTGTGTCTTGTCGCTTCTACTCCTTGTCGTCATAGACTGTTCGCATCGTCACGAGTTGTGCCATAGCTCAAACGTTTTTTTCTTTCACCGAATCTTGCTGAATAAAGGCTAGGTTTCAGGCTACCTTAAAAAGCACAAACATGATGCGTGTTGTGTTGTTGTTCTCGTTTTACATTGCTGCTTTCCTGGCAAAGCACCACAAACGTCGAGGTGACATTTTTAAAAGCATTTTCTAGAATTCTTCTGAGAGCAAACAGTATTTCCACTGTATTTTCCCAGCTAAGTGTTTCCATAGAGATGCTAAAAAGTAAATCCTTGATGAGTAGCAAAAATCTTCTGTCTCATTCACCATTTTATATTACTTTCAACGAAATGTAGAGTGCAGTTCGGTAACGTCCATGCAGAATAGTACTCTTCACTTTCGAAAAAACATTTACGAATCTTTCTTCCTTTTTCTGATACCAATTCCCCATGTTCTGGAAAAAGCTAATTACGCCACCCTGCTTCTCCATTACAGAGCAGTCATTTGATTTTTTTAAATATTTGTAGGCCAAAACAAAAATGTAGAGTAATCAATCTGGCTGCTCCCTTTCGTGCACATTTCTAAACTTTCTATGCGGTATTGTGACGAAGTAACATGATACCCATTTCGTGATGTTTTCCAATTATTTTCCAATTAGGAACACTCAGGAGCCATGCGTGTAAGGGTGAGAGGGAAATGCGAGACAGATGAATATTGCTTTGTAATTAAGTGCGGTGTTGTAATGAGAACTCAATAATGAAATATTCAGAGTGATATCACAGATAGAGTTTTTTCTTCTTCAATTTTAGTGACTTTAGAAACTCGGAGCTGCACTCCTCAAAGGACATTTTGTGAATGAATGTGCGTCCCATAAGAATCGAACGTGTGCCCCAGCGCCGTCTTTTAGCATAATTTAGTAGTTGTGCCATATTGACTCATAGAGAGTGAAAGGAACATACCAACCATTATAAGCGGAAGTGATTACATCCCACCTTTCTTCAAAACTCCAATTTTCAGCTCCGATTATTGACTTGCACGGCGCTGATCAGCTGGTGGCGAATATACGCGAAGATGAGAACGTTCTCAGTACAGTGCCGGATCTTTCGATTGTGGCGGAGACAGGTCCGTTGGTTTTTCCTTCCCAAATGACGTCCCAATTTTTGCTTGAATGGAACTTCTTCTTAAGACAAATACTCTCTTTACTGTCCTTCGTATCGTTTTAACGGGGTACGAGCGTTTCTTACTCAGACAGCTTGTTCCATCCCTACGTAGCCTTCCGATTGCGGTGTTCGCGTTGCGACAACGCGACGAGACCGCAGGGAAAATTTGAAGAGTTGGCAGAATGAAGATGGAAGGATCAAGAATTATGGAAACACTTGACATTTTGCTACCTCTTCACACTCTTGCCTTGAGTCAAAAGTGAACTAGAAAAACTGTTAAAAGTTTATTTCAGTTTCACTTTTTAACTGCAAGTAAACAACCAAATGACTGATTGCTAGTCTGCATAACTTAAGGCGTATGCCACGAAGTCTGCTACGAAATTTTCTGAAGTCCGGTAGCACAGATTAACACCGGTCTCTCATAAGCATAGCAGAGCTTCTCTTTATTATAGTATATATGACTTACTGACTTAATCGGAGGCTGATGTCATCGCCTGACGCGATTACCCGCATCTTCGCCGAGGTGTGCCGTCCTTGAACACAGCTCTGCCCAACCTTCTCGATCTTCTGCGAAAGCTTGCACAGAATCAATCCATTCGTCGATATTCCATATTCTGCGAAACCGTACGTCTCGCCTGAACTGCCTATCCACGCCGAGTGTCCTCAGGTCCTTTTTCACCGCCTCAGTCTAGAACTTCCGTTTTCAGCCAGGTGGCTTCTTCCAGCTCGAACCCGACGAACTCCTCCGAACTCGTTGAACAGGGCGATCTGCCGGTCTCCTTAATATATGACCAAAGGAGCGAAGACGATTTACTTTAGCCACTTCCGATGGCGATGCAAGATGTTGGTGTTTTCCACGTATCATCCGCCGGTATACCACATCAATTTCTGCGTAAAGATCTTCACCGTGGCATACCCTAGGCCAAAAGTAGCCAAGTAGCCGTCTAAGTAGCTTTCATTCCGTGCAATCAAGCCTCTCCATAACCGTTGATGGTGCTGCCCAAGTCTCCGATCCGTACATCATGATGGGGCGAATTGCGGATAGGTAGACTCGCAGCTTGACTTCGTTGGTGGTGGGGGTCGACCACAGACATTTCGTTAAGGAGTTAAATGCAGAAGTGGCCTTAGCGCATCTTTGCTGAACATCTCCCTCGTAGCTGCCATTGTTCTTCAGCGTACAGCCTAGGTAACAGAACTCATCGACGAGTTCTATCGGTTGTCCGTCCACCCTGATTCCCGTTCGTGGTCTCGAAGAGATCCACATCTGCTTGCATTTATCAGAGCGTAGGCTGCAGCCAGCTTCGATATAAGGTTGACAACATGTTGAAGTTTCGTGCTGCTTTCCGCGAATATAACAACATCGTCGGCGTACTCGAGGTCAGTCAAGGAGCACCCTGATGGTGCTAAGACAATGTCGGCAGGACACTGGTCGACTGTTCTTCGCATAATGTCGTCGATGGCGAAGTCGAACAGGAAGGGTCCTGCCACCGCCCCTTGTCTTACTCCAGTTACCACTTCAAACGGTGTTGTACATCCGGCTGGTTTTCGAACTGCAGCGGTCGTTCGTTGATCCATGTAATCAGGCAAGTGAATGAACTTTCCTGGTACCCCGTCAGCGCTGAGCGCGTTGAGAAGGCGGGCTCGATGGGGAAAGCCGAAAATGGCTTCAAAGTCCAGAAACGCTAGTTGCATTGGCTTCGAATACCGCTGCCAGATTTCGATCACTCTCCTGACGACGAATACCTGGTCAATCGTAGATCGGCCAGGACGAAAGCCAGCTTGCTCGTCGCGCTTTGTTTCTTCGCGATGTTTAATGAGTCGGTCCAGGATAATGCGTTCCAATACCTTGTACATAACACGCAGCAAAGAGATTCCTCGATAATTCCTGGGTCCGTGACGGATAACTTCTTGTGGAGGGGAATTATGATAGCGTGTCTCCACGACTCAGGTATCCTTTCGTCTATCTATATTGAACGGATGATCTTTGTCATCTCACGAATCCCAGACGGAGGAAGATGTTTTAGCATTTCTGCGCTAATCCCGTCGTCTCCGCCAGATTTTCCATTCTTCATTTTCTGAATACAGACCAGGACCTCCGACACGGTCGGTGGCTCCTCGTCAACCGCGTATGTCGGTCTATGAACGTGTTCGAGTTCAGGGGCTGACGGTGCTAGCCGGTTCAGCAAGGTCATGAAGTGTTCCTTCCAAATTGGAAGGGTTGCTTCACCGACAGCTACCCCATTGGCAGTGTTGAGGACAGGGGAACATTTTTTCATTTTGCCGCTATACTGTTTTAGTAGAGCATAGGCTTTCCGCGGGTTCCTGTCCTCCCATGCCTTCTCAAACTCCATCGCTCTGGACATCCACTCGTTATCGCGGTCTTGTTGCAGTTGACGACGCAGCTTCCTTTTAATACGCTTTTCCTGGTTGAAGTCACCAGCGCTGCGCGCGACACATACAGAATTGTACGTGGATTTTGCTTCCGCAGATGCAAAGGCAAACTTCTTCCGCGGCAATAGAACCGGGAGCGTTTCCCTTGCAGCGTCCTTGATGCACTTTGTGAAGGAATCCGCATTGCTAAGCTTCTTCCTGGTCCGTACTCCAACATGAATAGACACACGTTGGCGGAATTTTGTTCTGCATTCATCGTCTTTCAGACCTGCCATGTCGACATTCGGTTGAAGAGGAACTCCTCGGTTGCTCTTGTGGAACCGTATCTTGAAGCTGAGAAGAGCTGGACGGTGGTCAGAGTCGAACGCGACTTCCCAAACAGCTCTAGATTTTCGGATATCTGACTGAGGAATGTTCCTCGCCAGAACGTAGTCGAGCTGAAGTTTAAGAGTCCTCATCTTCCGCTTGCGCTGCTCTTCAGGCGTTAAAAGGGTTGACCCCTGCCACGTGAGCTGATGGCGTCGATGATTCCTCTTAAACGTGGAAGCGACGATGAGGCCCGTCTGTTCGCACAAGTCGACCAGACGGTCACCGTTGTTCGACGTGCGCTCCGCTGCATAGTACCATTTTCCTAGCACATCGGATTACTGTTCGAGTCCCATCTTCGCATTTGCGTCGATTCGGACAATGACCACCTGCTGGCTTGCTATTTTAGACATCAACGCATTGAGTTCATCATAGAAGGCGTCCTTACTGTTGTCCTCAGCGGTTTCCGTAGGTGCGTGAGCACTTACGATCCAGAGTTTACGTCCTCCGCGATCCCGCAGTCGTAAAAAGGCGCATCTAGACGACGTTGAGCCAAATTCCTCCACCAGGTTCTTGTAATCGTTCATCACAGCTATTGCGCAGCCACCTACCTTGTTCTCATCAGCATCGCCGCAGTATATGGTGTAATTTTCGATGCTGATTACGGGCCGATCTCTCATGCGTGTTTCCTGCAGTGCAGCAAAAGGCACACAGAGATATCGCAGAAGTCTGGATAGAGCGGCTTGTTGAAGTTCACTCGATAGTGTTCGGCAGTTCAGCGTGACGAAACGAATGGCTGTTGCCAAAGATTCTATGCTCTCTTCAGGCAGTTGAACTTTCAGGTTACGGGCTTTGATGGTGTGCTGGACGACAGCACCTTTTTGCAATGTATGGGAAGCTTTCGCCATATAACAGTGCAGGTTGTATAGATCGTACGTTCCCAATGCGTACACTCGAACGCCTGATTGCGTTTAGTTAAAGCAGGGCCACCACGTGCAGGTAACAATCAGACTCGTATACGCGGCCCCATAGTATATATATATATATATATATATATATATATATATATATATATATATATATGTATGTATGTATGTATGTATGTATATAACATTCAAAACTTGTAGCCTTTGTGACTTAAAATTTTCACTTCTAATCTCCAACCCTCGCATTCTTACACGTTTTCACACATAGCGCCGCAACACAGCAGGCTTCGAAATGAACGAGCAAGGCTGAAGAGTGATTAGTTGTAACAGTAGCGTTGGCGAAGTTTCCCTTTGCGCCCCGCACAAATCTCGCATTCCGTTAGTGGCGGCTTTGTGGGTGAAAAACGTCCTTTTTAACAATTCTCAAGAAAAAAACATTTCCAACATCAAACAAAAGCAAACTCTCGGTCGGCTTTACCTCAGCTGAGAGCAGTCCTGCCAACGCCATGAACTTGTGTCTCATTCATTCAGACCCCACTCAGAGTCCTGCCTGCCACTTACACTTTGAGCGCGGGTCCTACTCGTTATTCGACGGCTCAATATGCAGTATATGTAAAAAGAAACTACATTTAACGGGCACCCAAGGTTTTTGAGTGCATGAAGGCATTCTCATTAGGCTCCTAAGGACAAAAATCCAAAAACAGCCAGTGCGAGCGTACATCGATCCTGACCCTAGCGACGGGATTGGCAACCAACAGAGCTACGACGGATTTGTGAGAGAACTAATTAATAGTAATAATTCACTGGATTCGACATTCAGTAGATGAACGAAAGTTGAGTTTTGCATTCATTAATACGAACAACTCACCCATCAAGTTCTGCGAATCTAAATATTTTAAACTTTTCGGGAAAGTGAACGACCTGTGGAGCTTATTTAATCCATTGCTTTGACACTTAAAGGCATCACCCCACGAATCTGAGGTGGTGTAGATTTCAGGTGGAGTATTCGTATACAGGATGGGAGACTACGGAGAGGGAGGTGATTCCGTCCATTTCTTGCTAATTGCCGTAAAAAACGGCCCGGAAGATACGGCTTCATTCGTTTTGGCGCACCATTTTTTACCAGAGGTTCGATTGGAGCGCGCCAGTCTTGTGCGGCGCTGCATCTTCCGGGCCGTTTTTTACGGCAATTAGCAAGAAATGGACGGAATCACCTCCCTCTCCGTAGTCTCCCAACTCGTATACGAATACTCCACCTGAAATCTGCACCACCTCAGATTCGTGGGGTGATGCCTTTAAGAGTGTTTTCTTCACCAGAAGTTATGTGCAAACAACTAGTTGCATTGCATGCCAGCACAATGTTATGAGATGGTTTTTTTTTTCGTAGTTTCCATCGCATGCAATCAATATCATAACCAGTTGTATGTTGTTACGATATTGCGGATACCCTGTATCTAGCACCACAATTAACGGCTAATTTTTTGGTTGTCTAAAATGAAATAAGTTTATAACGTCTTTGCTTGTATCTTTCTAGAAGTGCTGTTTTTAGGCCCAGTCTGCAAATATCTTCTAACTTCTTCGGAAAAGGTTGTTCCATTCGACGTGCAAGTCATCGACCAGTTCACAGGAGCTGCCGTCATTAGAGTCAAGGCAGGCGCATTTTAGATGAAGTTTTATTCGTCTAGATAAAATTTTAACCTAACTTAGAGTAGTTGCACTTCTTAAAACAGGAAGCACCATATCACTGAATTTTTGTTGATGTGTCCACCGCAACTCATAATTTGGAAATCAAGGTTGAGATATTAGGCACATCACGTTTTGATGAGGCAACCACTGCTGTTTGCTACTTCTTCATATTTTAGGATGCTACTATCCTTGACTGCCGAAAAAGTGAGTACGAGCTGCAGGTGGTGGCAGTGCGATGTGAAGACGACAGCATTCGAAGTGAACCGTGAGTCAAGCTTCAGCTTATTTGCGTCACCTCTTTGCATCACTGGGCTACATGGATAGATTTGAAATTGAAAGCTGACCATCTCTTGTTAACAGTTATTTAATCTGAAAATTACGAGCACAAAACGAAGCTTACGAGCACGCGAAAGGATCGCCTAGCGCTTACGTAAAAAGTGAAAGCTTCACAGATACAATAAAAAAATCTTTGGTGGAGTAAGATGGCTGACGTAACTCCGAGAGGAATAAACGCTACAAGGGGCAAATGAGCAGCAGTAGGTGGTCAATTTCTGCTGCGTGCGAGTGTTGGGACTAATATGCATCGTCACAACCCATGTGAAGAGCAATTAATCTGTTTATTGCAATTCAAATGAGGGCGCAAATCTTCGCCGCGCATGATTACACATCTATTAGATTACGGTAACTTGACGTGCGGCAACACCAACAAACTCCTCCCTGTGACACTTCTCATCGATGAGTGTCTCTCGCGAACTCACGGTGCTGTGAATGTTTTTGCGCCATCGAGCATCGAATTAAGCGGTTGCATAGGTGCGAAGCATAAATGAATCACTTTTTGAGCGCTGTCCCCTGGCGGAGAACCTCATCGCCACTTTAGACGAGAGGGCGAACACGTTGGAAGTCACCTTGAAGCGACTTTCCGCTCCTTTAGACCTTCATTTCACTTCAGAGTCGCTCTCAAAGTCTCAGTGAAGGACACAAACAATCACTCGCCCGAGCTTGACAGTCCGTGGTACACATTCACTGTGGACGAAGGTAAAGAGAGGCTCATGTTAGTGTTTGGGCGGGGCCGTATTGTCAGTGCTTACGTAATCTCTCGTTAGGCAAGACTTACGATGAAATCGCCACTCTGAAGGCTACCGACAGTGACTGCGGCAATCCATATGGGCAAATCTGTGATTTTGAGCTCGCTAATAGCCTCAACGACTTCCCATTTGCTATCAACAATCAAGTATGCAAGCAGAGCGTTTTTATATTAGCTCACCCAATCCAGAGCTTATTGGTTATTGCTTCAGGGAGTTCTCCGAAATACGAAGCCATTGAACTACTCTGCAGCGAAGTCATACATCCTCACTGTTGTTGCAATTGATTGTGGGATGAGAAGGAGTAAAAGTGCTTTGGTCACGGTCAACGTAAAGGAAAGGTGCGCACAAGGGCATACAGGGCTGTCTGACAGGTGGGTTGTCCGCATTCTCTGCATCACCTTTCTCTTTCCCCGTACTTCGGTTCTTTTGCAGGCTTACATACATCGCCGGAAGTGGGCCGAAATTGATTTTACCAGATGTTCGAATCCGCGTCTGCGAACAGGTATTGTAGCATCCATGGTTCGTTTAAGATGAGTGGAAGGCGCATCTGACGTAAAGGATTTGGGAGTCATATGCTTCCGTCACATCTTAAATCCTTGTTATAGGAAGCAGCTTGTGTTGTGAAGAATGTTCGCAGCACTGTGAGTTTGCAAGCGGGACATGTAACAAAGGGATGCACAAGGGACACTATCTTCTCCAACGAGACCATCCAAAGGTAGGTAGAAGTCGCTAACTGCGTCTTTGTCATTCGTTTCTAATTAAACCTCACACCTCAACCTACTCCCATTTTGGAATCACCTGCCATTTTGGTGCGGTTATCCTCACCTTTGTATTCTTTCAACTCCCATTATTTCTACACTCACATTTTTTTCGAATATTTCATTGGAGGCCAGAATATTTGTAGTTTTACGAATTTTCCATGAAAGTATAGAATTGTCAAGGCAGAGGAAAAACGGGTAAACTATGGTCTAACAAAAAATGGGTAAATTATGGTCTAACTCGAACATGTCGTCGCGAACTTAAAACAAAGTCGTGAAAATCTTATTGGTCTTCAATTTTGCACTCAAGGCTGACATACCTTCGGCTGGCGTTTCACAAATTCAAGAAGAAATGGTGTTGCATCCCTTTCTGGACACCTGTAGCCTCTTCCAATTTTACTCATCACAAGAAGGCATTGTTTCGCAGGATTTCTAAATTTCAGCTGTGGTCTCTCGTCAGCAACAGTTCCTCTTCTTCCTGCAAGGTCAATGTTCGCTGGCGAAGAAGATACAGAAGTTGCGTTTGACGGCGTAAGTAATGCGGTCATCATCCCCTCAGGACGTGTTCCAGGTAGCTGTAAGACACATTCTGAAGTAGACTCGTACGGTAAGAGTAGACCACCTGTCTCAGAAAACCAAAATGCTATATGATTGTGGTGGTAGTCAAATTTTTTAGTAAAAATTTATTTGTCTGGGCTGCAAAGACTGCAGAGAAAGGGCAAAGAGAAAGGTTTTTTACACACCGCTCGAGATGGTGTGGTTAGTATCTACATCACCAAAATGAACAACGTGCGACACAAAAAAAACCTGAACAGAAACTGAAGGTCAATGAAGCAAAACGAAGCTTTTTTTGTAAGAAGCACATAATATCTTATTCTTCTCTTAAACGGTAACATCGCACAAAACATCGTTATTGACGGCACTCTGTTGATGCCGTGTACGCAAGTTGTTCATCTGGTCACCGTGGGCGGAACAGTGGGACTTTTTACAGTAGGACTATTTTATTTGTTAACTGGTTTTAGGGAACATGCGAAGATGCTAGTTTATACCCTAACCGCCTTCGTTCTAGATCTTAGCTTTCTTTAGACGTTTCAGAGAAATAAATCACACTCGAGTGAGCTTACGGCTAATCGATGGCACCGGACAGACATATCAGATGATGGGCAGATACTTTTTGCATCGCGATCAAATTTCACTGCTATTCAAGAACTTTCCAACAGCGAAATTACGTTGCTCATCCTTCCAATTTATGACAACATGGGAAATGATAAGAAGGCACGTGGCCACCTGGTTCCATTACCGTGCTCTTTCCATAACACTGAAAATGCTATTAATTTTAAGAGTTACTCGTGCCGCAACCAGGATTCGTGGTAATGCAAATCACTGTGAACAAAATTCTTTCCAGAGATCATCCCAGACAAATTCTCTTTGTCGTTTTCAATGAAGCACACACGTGGCACGAAAGATGACCAGAAGAATAAGAAGAACATCCTCTGCGAGTCCGACGAAGAAGGTAATCGTATGTGGGAACAGAGCTACCAACTTCTGCATATATGCTTAGTACATGTGCTATATATGTTCAATGCTCGACCTGATACCTTTATATAGCAGTTATTTCTGTTTGCACCCACCAAAATGAAAACTCTCTATTTTCAAAATCAAATCGAAATTATTCTTTATATACATATCATTTTGGGCAAACCCGTTGCTTTGAAGCAATACTGAAAAGATTCCACTTCTCCAAGTTCATCATGTTTCGAAGCATTTCATGCTACGTATCACTGCCCTCCCTCGCAAACGCTGCTGCTCATCACACCACTCGCTGTGATGAGCAGCAGCGTTTGCGCAAAACAGCATTCAGCTCGACTCATAAGACGAAAACACGTCTACCATGATGATTATAAGCCTCGAGTAAACAACACCGTGTACGCCGTAATTAAGCGACTTGGTGATTTGTGGCAATCTTAATTCGCTATCGTATCCGCTCATAGCTTGCTTTGCTTCAATTCTGAATACACAAGCAAGATTGGAGTTTCCAATATGTGGTCTAATTTGAACCGAACGAATCCGAATATGTAGAGACTAACATACTAGTTTCTTTATATGTATAACTCGAAATTGTCTTTTTGTAAAGAAACAAGAAGAACAAACCAATTCACTATAAAGAGAACAATACTTTAAGAAGGAGTAATGAAATTTTTTTTTTCCTTTTTTGGAAAATTTCATTGAAAGAGAAACATTGTACTGATTCCTATATGTATGCATCATCAGGGTCAAGCGTGAAGTAAAAAAAAAACGTTTCTGAAGACGTCCCCTTCATAGAAGACCCTCCAGAAAGCGATCCCTTCATCTCTTTCTTTCTAGCGTATAGCAATGAAAAATTAGTTTTAATTAAACAACAATTAATTAAACAGAATTAAAGAAACAAATTGAGTCCTTAATAACTCGTAATAGTGTAATATATTAGTATTTAAGATTAATAAATAATACTATAATGGATATTAATATAAAGTGCTGCAAACAAATTGAAGTATATAAAATAATGTTGACGCCACTGATAGCTCACTGCAAGGATTGAAAATATGTCAGTACATATGTGAACATGTAAGCTGAAAAGATCAGAAAGCTCTCAACGTGTATTCGTACATTGATAACATACGGTAGAGAGTTTGACCCCATAGGAATCTGTCTTATTCTTATTTTTATTTTATTTTTATTCTTGTTTTGCATTTCAACACTCATTTCTGCCATTTGCAACGATTTTACTCATCGACAACGGGAAAGAACGGTCAAGAGTTTGATCCTCGCCAGAATTTTTCCATTTTCGCAAGCACAAATGGAATAAACAACTTATACCGGAGCAGAACTTATACCGGAGCCTTCTAAAATCATTTTCGCACTATTTTCTACTTCCTACAATCTTACTCATTGACACATTGATACTGTTTACAGACGATGTTCGATCCCCGCCGGAATCTTGATTTCTGCAAAGCCAAAAAAAAATTACTGAGAAGGGAACTTCGCCGGCAGTTCTTCTTAAATTGTATTAATAGCATTGTTTAGTGCACATAGGTGTTATATACATATCACTGTAGCGATTAGCTCAGACCCTGATTGGAAATTACTGCTGGACTGTTTTTGTTCGGTTTAGGTAAACAGGAATAACGGACTGAAGAAGAAACAGATTAGAACAACTGTGTCGGCTTGTTGTAAAGGAACATTTGCGCTATGAAATGGTTAAAATTTCTTTTCCAGGAACCTTCTGTTTTTTTAAAGCTAGTAGAGAAAAGTTGAGGATTTTAGCCAATGTTTCAACTTTTTCTCAACTAGCTTTTTAGAGAACGGCAGAAAGAAAGTGAAAATAAATTCTGACAGCAAAAACTCTCCTCTACAACAAACTTCCAGCCGAATTTATTTTTGTAGGCGACGAGCTGAGTTATTGAACTTTTTTTGAAGTCATACAGATTTTGATGCGCAACCGAAAATCTGAAATTTCGCACTTCTTCTCGTTGCGAGATTGCGGTAGCGCGGTTGAAAAAACTCGGTGCCATATTTTCATAGAGTATCAAGAAAAATCCTTCACTGTTTTGACTCCTGTAGGTGTTTTGGTTCTATCAAAAACTAGTTGAGAACTTCTCAAAAATTTGAAGGAAAATTTGGAATTTTTCTCAACCAGGTTTCAAAAAAAAAGTAGGAAAGTTAGAAGCATCAATTTTTGAAGGAATGTGGATAAAATCTCTCTCTACAATTCTGGAAAGGCTTTATTGCATGGAATTCACTTTGAGTGTTACTATTTAAGAGCTCATGAAGCCCGCTTTGCAGTAATTTTATCGCAAATATTGGTTGTAGATGCCTTTTTTTCGCTCGGAAACAGCATCAAAGTGCTTTTTTTTAAATAATGACAGGACAATTCGTCACTGTTGGAAGAGAAATCTGCCCTTTAAACTAATAAACGCCAAATGCAAACCACACAACTGTGTTGGGTTGGTCCCCTGACAATCACAATAATAACAGCGTCACATCACCTTGCGACCCATCGTCTAACATTGACTTAGAGCATCAATGGGCTTTTTAATAAAGTACGTAACATATCTAGTTGGTTGTAATGAAGGAGTACTGATGCAGTGTTCAAGCTATGATAGAAATGTAGTTTGTCTCCTACGGCCTCTTAGTACTCAAAACGAAGTTAAGTCTGATTAGTTCCATTTCTTTTATATTAAATAATGATGCAAAAATTTATAATGCTTAGATTTGATTATTTTTTTAAAAAGGATCAAAATTTTTAGGTAGCCATGTGCTTTTGAAACAATTCGTTTTCCGCTTCATAACCTTCACAGCTTTTATCACGTTATTTATAATGCGCTATATTTAGTTAAGTGTTCGATGGTTTGTCCTCATATTAAAAGCTGAGTGTAAATAGCGGATACTAACCCGATTCGAACCCTTTCTCACGCTAAATATTTCCTATATTCTTGGTGAAAAGTTTCTTTTTTTTAAACAACTCACTCTAAACAAGGCCGGAGAGCTTAGATCACAAGGTATTATAAACTTTACACCTTTTTTCTTGCATTCGTACTCGTGACGCCTCACATTTATTCTAATTTCCATGTTCTTCATTTGTTTAGTATTTTCCCAAACTAGTCTCGGACCAAAAGGTGTGGAATTACACCACCGAAATCTTTGAAAGATACTTCACGCCATCTTTTTTCTAGCTTTTTGCATCGCTTGGCATGTGTGTTTCTTTAACATGTACTGCAGCCTCGACTTTTTCACCCTGCTCTATTCATTTTTTCCTCCCCTTCCGACTACAGGTGCGATAGGGAAGAGCTGGACCCTCATCAGCTGAAGTGGTCTGGCTCATGTGAAGCAGCTCAAGAGATGAGAATCACCCTTCGTCAACCGTCAAAAAGTGAATGGCATCAGAGCGCCGGCTGAGACTATCGTATGTATGCTTCCTACCCGCCCTACGACCCCTCCTGCTCCGACACCCCTCTCAGCGAACGTTTGATCTTCTGCATAGTACTGTTTCTCTGTAAAGGAATATATAGCTGTAAAGTTGCCTATTTTTTCCGGAACAATTTTTGGGTGTGCGACTGATAAGATAGCTCATGGTAATTGTTCGGCATAACTTGCTTCCTTTATCTTGGATATGAACATCATTCTGTTTGTTAAAAAGAGCTCTGTTTATCCATAGTAGTTCATTGAGGGCCCTAAAAAATCAGAATAAAGAATGTTTTTTAATTGCACATCTAAGGTGGTGTCGATGCAAATAAAATGCTGCTGAACCGAAATATTAGCTTCATGTTCTTGAGTAGGAACTCTTTTTGGTTTGACTATTTAGTACTCCTCTTACTTTTGTTTTCAAGGGCTCTAGAATTTCCATCCCTTCACAACATTCTTTTTTTTTCCTTGTGAAATACAGAAATGTACCAGCAATTGATTGAAAATCCAGGGGCACTCATAAGATCGTCGCCAGTGCTGTTAAACTTTAGGAATGAATCGCCACCACTTCTCCGTCTACGTCCGTCACTGCAAACTCGAGGTGGTCCTGAGGAGAGAAGCTGGCAGCAAAGCCGAATTCCGCGCAGCTGAATGGAGATGGGCTATCCCACAGGTGCCTAGCAAGTTCTATGGCTATGATTTTTGAAAGTTAGGACGCTTTTGAGATACATCTCTTTCATTTACAAGTTTCGCCAAAATCGACGAACAAGGTCATCATACTTTGTGCAAACCTTGACTGTGTGGTTTCCTTATTTTCTTCACCCGGACTTTTAAGGTGTGCGATGATGAATGGCACTCATATACCCTCTTCTTCAATGGAGTCGATGACGTCAGCTTGATGATCGATGGCGTATCCTTCAAAGCTGACGAGAGAAACCCAGAAATTCTGGACGATTGGCCGCTACACCAAACTCAAACTATGGTATATATGCTCGCAAATTATGACACAAGAAAAACCTGGATGAATTCACGTGTTTTGTAGAAGACGAGACTCGTTGTTGGAGCATGTTGGCACGGTCGACACCAAGCAATGGCACAATTCTTCAAAGGTTTGTTTGCTGCTAAAGAGACAATTGGTGGAAGTTTCTCGCAATTTTCAAGTTTTTAGGATCACTCTCCAGCGTTTATCTTCTCAGCGGGGAAACAGAAAGTCAGAGCGCTATTGAATGCGCCCATCGCTGCCCTGAACAGCTGCAATTCACGGGGATAGATGAAATAGTAGAAGGGCAGGTATGAAAGAGCTTTGCAAGTACATGGAAGGAGAACCCGCAAGAAAGCAGTCCATTCTAGAGTGTGACGTTCAGTCCTGACCAGTCAACTATTACTCTAAACTCGTCGACGATCCCGGAAATCGACATGATGCTTCGGAGGGTGAATACAATGCAGTTTAGTAATTGCAAAATTTCCTGAAATGTTTTCAATTTTTCAGATCTCATATGTGAACACGCAGGAGAAACCCGTACTAGGACACCGACGCTGGACTCTCACTTCAATCGTGAATTGCAAGGGAGGAAAACAGGTAATGGTGTTCAGTATCGTTTGACTGTGTACTATTTTTTGAGCAGAACCAAGATTGTTATTGATCTTTATTCTGGCTAACGTTTCGGCGTCGTTGCCTTCTACAAAGCCTGGAAAATCAAAGACATCTGTAACCTCTCTCTCAAATTCCTCGTCATCCCTCAAGATATGACTTGGCAAACAGATTATTCAAGGACAACGCTAGAAAAGCAGACCACCGTACTGGTCATCTTGATAGCCACAAAATCGTGACGTTAGTGCACCACCAGTTGTTAGAGTTGCGCCGCTAGTAGTAAGTAGTAACGGTGCCCCGCTTCTGACCCCTAGGTCAAAACCCGCAAAGGTCTTGATATGGTGCCAGCTCGTTGGTTACAGCGATGCATTCCTTTTTAATATTCATTTGACTTTTGGCCGTTATGTAAAACGCTTCCAATGTTTTCGCGCCAGAATGTGTGATTCGCGTGCCAAGATCGTGACAGCTATCCTAAAAGGAGTGTTGTCTGCGATGAGCACCTAAAGGTGTTGATGTTTTTGATTTTCCGTCTAGGTGCTCCTTGACGCGGATATATAGTGGTCTTCCTGTTTCGCCAAGGTATTCATCCCCACATAACTGACAGGCGGTTAGATAGATAACCCCGATAGCACACAATCATCCTACCTCCCATTCGTACAAACGATGTAGTTAGGTGTCTCACAAAGCCTGTCATAGGCACGGTTGCGGACTAGCTTTTGCTTCAGGTTCGCAGGTGGTATGTCCACTACTCTGATTGAATCTTGCAGACCCGCCTGTCCTAGGCTTGCTCGCACTGCATTGTTAATGTCAAAAAAAAAGGAAAAAATAAAAATAATAAAAGGAAGGCAGAAGGGGATCTTTGCTGCTTGTTCTACCATGTGGTACCGCCGCTCAGTCACGTGGCTCCGATTTGAATGAGAAACCTTTGCTGATTACCTATTGGAGTGAGCAATCTAGTTAGCCATGTCTACGATGACAATGCGCCCTTGAACTTTAGATGAAACCGTTGCAGCTATCTTAAACATATTTTCAATGAGTGGCTTTTTGGTTCTCCAAGGGTGAGCCGATTTTTAGTGAATCAGAATGTTCTTACAACTCGGTTTTTAATACCTTTTTTTCAATTTCCCCCACACAAATGAACCTAGACATTTAGAAACGGCTTCCAATTGTCTCTAGGTTTTTTCTTCGCGAACTTTATGTACCCGGATTGTTTATTTACGATATCGAAGCAAGTGTTCACTTCAGCTTGCGTTGGACATATAATGCAACAATCATCTATGTATTGGCAGTACAGTAGAGGTTTGCGTTGCAGTAGAGGTTTTTCAACG
Organism: Necator americanus; assembly: GCF_031761385.1. Lineage (NCBI taxonomy): Eukaryota > Metazoa > Nematoda > Chromadorea > Rhabditida > Ancylostomatidae > Necator > Necator americanus. The sequence continues at coordinate 21,107,387 of NC_087372.1, read as the reverse complement.
TTATACATGAAAGTAACGGCTTATGTAGGAGGAAGTCTTTGTCCCATGGAACATCTCAGACATTCGCCTAGCAGCATCTTTATTTGCTGTATCGCAAACTCATACATGTTAAGAGTTTCCTGGCGTTCCAGAAGCAGCTCTGATGTTGCCTGCAGAGCAGCATCGGTGGAAACGTTGGTGTAGAGCGAAGTGACATCGAAGCATTCGACCACACAATCTCCATCAAGGCACGCTTTCTGGAGGTGCTCTATGAACATTTTTGTGCTTGAGAGATGAGCGGGAACGTATTGGAGTAGCTGGCTGAGAATAGTGTTAAATAACATGTTGAGGAATATTCTGTTGGTGGGACCTCCAATATTGCTAATGATAAGCCTAACCTTGAAATCCCCCGGGTTGGTCGACCTAAATTCGGCAGCGGTGAGCTTATGGGTCTTGGTTAGGACGTAAAGGACAGGACAGGTGGGCCAGTCACATTTTAGACGCGTGATAATTGTTTTTGGCAAACCTACTGATTTTGCGGTCTCCATCCATATCCTATTTGAGCGGCATATTGTCTGCCAAACTCATGTGCAGATGAAGGATGGTATAAACTATCGTCCGTAAGGTGAAGTTTCGTTACAGTCCTGTCCAGTTCACTTGAAATCACTACAAATACCCCTCCTTCATCACTGACAGAGATTTTGATCTTGCCCTGAGAGCAAATGTCACGTAGTTCGTACAAACCTTCAGTATCTGTTCAGGTGTTCAGTATCTTCATTTGACAGGGAAACGCGGGAGAGGTGACAGGTCCACTGCCTTTTCATTCCAAAATTAGCAAAAAGTCAGACATCCGGCACGTAGTTTTTCACAGATAATGACTCCCTAGAAAGGTGAATGCGCCTTTTTTTCCAATTAGAAATCAGATTCTGGTGCTAGTTCTGGAAACATCATTTCGAAGAGATCCTTTGCGTTGTCAGTTACATAAATATGGTACTAACCGGTATATTTAAGCTTATGCTGCCTATCTCGAAGGGTTACCTGTTTGTGGAACGGGAAGCTGACCCTGTTCTTTTCCTCTCTGGCTCTGTAAGTCTGGATATCGACCAACACTCTGTTAAAGTCGGCACTGCAATGATCTCCGACATCCAAATCACCGTCAGTCAACCTGAAAGCGGTGCGATTTATGAATCTCTTTTTTACTGCTTGCGTGATGATTTGAATTTCAGATGGTAAAATGAAGGATGTGACCTCATCGCATGTGCTAAACTACTGCAAAGTGCATCTGAAGCCGTCGAGAGACATGGATTTGGAGTACTTTTCTTCGCCTGCCTCACTGATCGCTGCTCTCCAAATCGACTTCGAACATGATAAAGAAGTAAGTGTTGAGTTATTTTTGGAATTTAGTGCCAACAAGAAATCGGCACATGAGTGACGCCCACTTTCTGCTGCAGTTTGCGTGTGCTACGAAGGTAAGAATATCTGCCAGTTATGACGGTGTTATTCTTAGTTCAACAGCACTAAATGTTTCGACAATCTGCCTGTACCTGCAAACTTTAAAACTAAATGGCAAGAGTTGTTAACGGTTTTTTTTTTGTTCAATGGAACAAGAGTAGGAATCTGCCTAAAGTTCCTCTAGGTGTTGCTTTAATTAAAGCAGGAGAAAGTAACCTTATTTTTGGTGCACTCGCTCAGGCGAATTAAAACTTTACATGTGCCGGCGGCGCTTTCGGGTATCTCTTCAGATTCGTGATGTTTCGGTTTCGCAAGGTTTTAGCGATCTCACAGTGCTACATGGGCATTTCGTGAATTCTGTATGACCACTCAATAATTCATATCATGATCATGGGGCGGGTGTGATGTAGCGCTTAGAGGTTCCGCTTCCTGCACAATCGATCGAATGTTCGACTCCGCCCTGATGGTCACCAAGCCTTTCATTCCTCCGGGATCGATAAATTGGTACCAGACTTGTCTGGGAGGATAAAAACACTGACTCGACACATCGGCTAGCCAGACACCTTATCCTTTATCCTTCATCTTTATCTTTATCTTTCATGCTAATGATATCATGATATATAATAACGAGCTTAGTCCGTGTATGTATGTATGTATGTATGTATGTATGTATGTATGTATGTATGTATGTATGTATGTATGTATGTATGTATGTATGTATGTATGTATGTATGTATGTATGTATGTATGTATGTATGTATGTATGTATGTATATATGTATGTATGTATGTATGTATGTATGTATGTATGTATGTATGTATGTATGTATGTATGTATGTATGTATGTATGTATGTATGTATGTATGTATGTATGTATGTATGTATGTATGTATGTATGTATGTATGTATGTATGTATGTATGTATGTATGTATGTATGTATGTATGTATGTATGTATGTATGTATGTATGTATGTATGTATGTATGTATGTATGTATGTATGTATGTATGTATGTATGTATGTATGTATGTATGTATGTATGTATGTATGTATGTATGTATGTATGTATGTATGTATGTATGTATGTATGTATGTATGTATGTATGTATGTATGTATGTATGTATGTATGTATGTATGTATGTATGTATGTATGTATGTATGTATGTATGTATGTATGTATGTATGTATGTATGTATGTATGTATGTATGTATGTATGTATGTATGTATGTATGTATGTATGTATGTATGTATGTATGTATGTATGTATGTATGTATGTATGTATGTATGTATGTATGTATGTATGTATGTATGTATGTATGTATGTATGTATGTATGTATGTATGTATGTATGTATGTATGTATGTATGTATGTATGTGTATGTATGTATGTATGTATGTATGTATGTATGTATGTATGTATGTATGTATGTATGTGTGTGTGTGTGTGTGTGTGTGTGTGTGTGTGTGTGTGTTTGTCTGTGTGTCACGAAATTCGAAAAAGGGGGTGCGACGGGTCCACCCGGCGACGGATTGGTGCGCCGGCGCCAGATACCTATAGACGCGGGTGCGACGGGTCCACTGGCGTCGAAATCCTGTGTTATGGTGTAGAGGCATTGCACAGTAACTTCGTGTGCATGTCGCAAAAGGTAAATAGGACGTCGCAAACGTTTCATAGTCGTATACACTTTCCGCGTTGCTTTTCACCTCTAGGACTCTTCCATTCTTGAGAAACTGGAAACAAGAATGCTAACCGCTGCCCATATAGTAGCCAACTGTTTACATGATCTGATGTGGAACGCTATTTTTATCAATACGATGATGTCATTCACTTCATTTTATATGAAACATCATTCTGTGATAACTGTTGGGGGAAACAAGAGTAATGATCCCAAGTCGTGTCTATATTACATTGGTATCGAAAGAGTGCTTAAAGTTGAAGTTTGTATATTCTCCAAATGTAGAACTGACGCGTTTACAAAGAAAACTATGAATCTGTAGCCTAAATTAATCAGTGAAGGCGAGCGAAGAGAACACCACAAAAAAGTCTGGGGTCCGGTTTTAGCCGGACATTCAGACTGGTAATATTATAACATGATCATTATATTACCAGTCTGAATGTCCTGCTAAAGCAGGACTTCAGGCTTTTTTTTTTTGGTGTTCGCTCCGCTTGCCTTCACCGATCAAAATGAAATAACAGTAGCGACATTTTTTGTAAGATTAGAATTGCTTTTTTGCATCAATGCTTTCTTCAATTTTTTAACCCGAAAATTTAAGCATAGGTGTAAGATTTAATGGTTTTTCCCCAAACGCTCAGTTCTATATTTGGAGAACAATCAAACTTGATTTTACATCTATGTTCCTCTCAAACCTCCACAATTTGGAAACATTATTCGAAGTGTGAGTTTCCTTCGTTCTCAACTATTAGCAAAGAATGATGTGCTAACATGAAGACGTAAATATCACTATCATAGTGATAAAAATAACGTTCTACGTCAGATCGCGTAAACTGTCGGCTATTATGCATTGTGTTTAAGCAGCCGTTCGAACGTGTGTTTCCTTCTCTTGAAAAGAAGATGATAGCAGCGTTAGGGAGACACGTTGGGAAATAGATATGTGAAGGAACCATAGAAACCCATTCTACTGCGTTGGGGCTCCCGCGCACCAATTCGGCGCAGTGGAACCCGTCGCTCCCCGCTCTACAGCTTCCTGACATCGACGCACCATTCCGACCCCGCCGGATCCGTCGCTCCCCATTTTACAGCTATCTGGCTCCGGGGCACAAATTCGACCCATCTCACCCAATTTTACCGCGTTGAGGCTCTAGCGCACCAATGGTATCCGTCTCACTCTCTTTTTGGTACTTCTTGACTGAGACACACACATACACAGACACACACACGTGACAGAATAAGCCCGTTATTATGCAGCATGATAGTTTGCAAATTTGGAAGTATACATTCACATAAAAGTTTATTTACTCTCACTAACATATGAGAGAAACTAATTTGTCTTATCAAAGCCAACATCGATATCTATATAACTTTGGACAATGGATAAAAGGTAGGTACGCATATCAGGTGCGTGGCGATGGCTCAACGCCTCACCGATGCAGAATTTTGCATCATTGTGAAGTATTTTTGGGACACACAGACAAACACATACGCACACGGATTAAGCGAGTTATTATATAGCATGATATTATATATTATATCATTATATCATGATCATAATCATCATGATCATGAATTATAGCGGAAAAAACAGGCGGATTTGAATTTTTTATTTTCTTCAGATAGACTACTGCAGTTCTACACTTTACATATTAACAGTAGTTTTTATTTCAAGTGGATTGTTGCGTTATTCTAGAAAATTCCTTCGCTGAAGAGTGTGGCAGCAACAACAAAGATGAATGTTTAATTTCCTTTCGTTTGCTAGAAGTTATCTTATCGGCGGCTTACGCAGAAATTCTCGATTTTTTACTTCTTCCACTCATAGAATTTGTGACATAGTTCGCAAGCGTCGCAACGGGAACTTCTTTACTGATTATTACTCATAAAGGTGTAAAGAGTTACCTTATCGAGTAAACTGTTGAGTAACATTCTACCTGATTTATACCTTTGTAGGCTGTATCGCTTTCCTGTTGTGATAATCGCAAAGTACGTATTTCACAAAAACAGTCTACTGCTGCAGAGAACTTAGCATCAATTACTTCCCCTTATGTTAGCTTTAGAGGCGTTTGAATTGTACCTTAGGTGTCCCTCTCGATGAGATATGCCGTAATTTCCGTCAGAGTCACGATTGTGAACCTATCATCCGACTGTCCTTGTCATGATATATATATATATATATATATATATATATATATATATATATATATATATATATGATATATAATAACGAGCTTAGTCCGTGTGTGTGTGTGTGTGTGTGTGTGTGTGTGTGTGTGTGTGTGTGTGTGTGTGTGTGTGTGTGTGTGTGTGTGTGTGTGTGTGTGTGTGTGTGTGTGTGTGTGTGTGTGTGTCTCACGAAATTCGAAAAAGGGGGTGCGACGGGTCCACCCGGCGCCAGATAGCTAGAAAATGGGGTGCGACGGGTCGCGCGGCGTCGGATTGGTGCGCCGGCGCCAGATACCCATAGAAGGGGTGCGACGGGTCCACTGGCGCGAAATAGCCATAATATGGGGTGCGACGGGTCCACCGGTGCCAGATACCTATAGGAGGGGGTGCCACGGGCCCCACGGCGTCAGATTGGTGCGCCGGCGCCAGATAGGTATAACGTGGGGTGAGACGGGTCCCGCGGAATCGAAATGGTGCGCAATGACTTCGCGTGCATGTCGCAAAAGATAAATGGTTTGAGCCGTTTCACTGCCGTGACCACTGGGCGCTTTGCTCTTCACCTTTATGACTCCTCCGCGTGCCTATTTCCTTCTTTGCTCGCTTCAAGTTTGTACCATGCCGTTCTCAGAAAGTGGAAACACGCATGCAGATGGTTGCTTAAATAGTAGCAAGATGTTTATGTGATCTGACGTGGAACGTTATCATTATCAGTAGAATGATGTCTTTCACGTCATTTTATGTTAAAACATCATTCTGTGATAACTATTGGGGGAAATCAGGAGGAATATCCATACTTCGAGTAATGCTTTCAAATTGCATCTATATTATTCTGGCATCAAAGAATTGTTTGTAGCTGATGGTAGAATATTCTCCAAATGTAGAATTGACGCATTTGCTAGGAAAACTTCGTAATTTTTAATCCGTAATTTATAATATAAAGAAGAGAAGGAAAGTGTTGTTATGAAAACGCAAATCTGATTTTACAGAAAACACCACTACTATTATCTTTCATTGATCAGTGAAGGGGAGCGAAGCTAAAACCAGCGAAAGTCTGAAGTCCGGTGTGTGTGCATCACGAAATTCGAAAATGGGGGTACGCCGGGTCCACCCGGCGTCGGATTGGTGCGCTGGGGTCAGGTACCTATGAAAGGGGGTGCGACGGGTCTACCGGTGCCAGATTCCTATAGAAGGGGGTGCGATGGGTCCACCGGCGTCAGATTGGTGCGCCGGTGCCAGATTGCTATAATATGTGACGGATCCACCGGCGTCGGTGGACCCGGTCATTGGTGCGCAGTAACTTAGTGTACATGACGAAAAAGATAAATGGTTTGAGCCGTTTCATTGCCGTGACCACTGGGCGCTTTGCTCTTCACCTTTATGACTTCTCCGCGTGCCTATTTCCTTCTTTGCTCGCTTCAAGTTTGTACCATGCCGTTCTCAGAAAGTGGAAACACGCATGCAGATGGTTGCTTAAATAGTAGCAAGATGTTTATGTGATCTGACGTGGAACGTTATCATTATCAGTAGAATGATGTCTTTCACGTCATTTTATGTTAAACATCATTCTGTGGTAACTATTGGGGGAAATGAAGAGGAATACCCATACTTCGAGTAATGCTTTCAAATTGTATCTATATTATTCTGGCATCGAAGGAGTGTATGCAGCTGATGGTCGAATATTCTCCGATTGTAGAGTTGACGCGTTTAGAAGGAAAATTCCGTAATCTTTCGCCTTAATTTATAATATAAAGAAGAGAAGGAAAGCGTTGTTAAAAAAATACAAATCTAATTTTACAGAAAACATCTCTACTATTAACTTTCATTGATCAGTGAAGGGGAGCGAAGCGAATACCACAGAAAGTCTGAAGTCCGGCTTTAGCCGGAAATGCAGACTGGTAATTTATATTACATTACCTACCCGAACTTCATGGAATGCCTGCGTAACAACGCGAGGAGCGCCGTGAGAACCGGTTATTTCTGGAAATACGTTGTAGCCTTTCCTTATTTCTCCTTCATCTACCGGATCGACACTTTACTAATGTACTTTTCGCCAAAAATGTTGCGATCTATCTCCAAAATGCATTTTTTTCAAGAAACACTCCGTATCGTTGCTCTCTTCTCCTTTTTCTTCGCTTCTATCCTCTGGGAAAACATTTTGCAACTGTGTTGTCCCCGACAAATACAACATAGCTCTCCTCTTTCTCTATGAATTGGAGTAAAATTCTGGCATTGAATTGTTATAAATACCGTACTGACAATTTGAACCCAATAAAGAAGTGCATCAGGAATGAATAAAGCGACATCACCTTGATCACCTTGACTCCCGTTGATCTTCGAACTGGTCGAGCGGGCGCCAGTAATTCTTCCATTTGTCCCGATCGCGTGCCAGAGTAGCCCAGTGGTTCCTCCTTTCGCGTGGGACACGAAGAGCATCATATTTTTCTTTCAAGGACTTCGTGAAGAAATCTGACCATCGGGTCGGCGGTCTTCCTGTAGTGCGCTTAATATCGCGGGGAACCCAGTCGCTCACGGCTCTGGTCCAACGGTTGTCATCAAAGCGCATCACGTGTCCGGCCCACCTTATTTTACTTTCCCTGGCAAACGCGGCGGCGTCTCTAATCTTCGATCGCTGACGTAGGAGAGAACTTCGAATCCCGTCCCTCACTTGCGTGAAACGGGATACTCCTAGCATCACTCTCTCAATTGCGCGTTCAATGACGCTCACCGCGTTTTCTTCCTGCTTGCGAAATGCCCAGGTTTCCGAAGCATAGGTCAAAGCAGGAAGTACGGTGGTGTTGAAGAGGTGAGCACGGAGCCGGGTGTTCCTGGTCTTCTTCACTACATCCTCGATGCTCTTGTACGCTCCCCAAGCCGCTCGTCTCCTCCTGCCCAGCTCGGGGGTCGGGTCGTTCATCATGTTCAGTTCCCGACCCAGATAAACGTAGCTGGTGCATTCGGATATGTTCGTTCCGTTGAGCGTGAATGGGGCATCCGAGACCCATCCGTTCCGCATGAACATCGTCTTTTGTAGATTCAGCTGAAGACCGATGCATCCACATGTTTCGTCGAATTCGGTCAGCATTCGTTCCGCTTGGCTGATGCTAGGTGTTACCAGTACGATGTCATCAGCAAAACGCAAATGGTGTAGCTGCCGACCATTCACCTTCACTCCCATGTCGTCCCATTCCAACTTTCGCATTGCGTTCTCGAGGGTGGCTGTGAATATTTTGGGTGAAATTGTATCACCCTGTCGGACCCCCCTCTTCACGTCAATGATGATATTCTTGTAGAATGGCGAAATTTCGGTCGTGAAGTTGCTGTTCAACTCTCGAAGTACCTTTATGTACTGAGTAGGGAACCCTTGGTTGTCCAATGCTTCCACGACCGCTTCCGTCTCAACTGAGTCGAAGGCTTTTTCAAGTCGATGAAGGTGAGACAGAGCGGCATCTTGTACTCTCGTGATACCTCGATGAGTTTCGAAACAGTGTGAATGTGGTCAATCGTGCTGAATCCTTTTCGAAACCCTGCTTGCTCGCATGGCTGTCCTTCATCCAAGATTTTTTCAATCCTATTAAGGATTACTCTTGTAAAGAGCTCGTAGATGACGGACAGTAGGCAGATTGGGCGATAGTTGCCGATGTCATGTGGATCTCCCTTTTTATACAACAACACGGTGTTGCTGGTCTTCCACTGTTTAGGAACCTTGCATTCCGACAGATAACGTGTAAAGAGCCTCGCCAGGGTGTTGATGAGTACTGGCGGAAGGCTCTTCAGGTGTTCTGGTCTTATTCTGTCGGGACCGGGTGCCGTACGATTTCTTACCGACATGATAGCATGTCGTATTTCGGACGGGAGAACCTCTGGAATGACTTGTCCATCTTCCCTCAGATGGTGAGGAGGCAAGTGGACATGGCTGTCGAAGAGATCAGAGTAGAAGTCGTAGATGATTTTCTCCCTCCCCCTTCTCGATGCAATGGCTGTTCCCTTTGGGTTCCGGAGAGCAGTCATCCTCGTCTTGCGACTGGCGAAGTCTCGACGGGCATAGCGGATGCTTTTCCCCGCCTCTGCAGCTTCAGCCAGCAATTCTGCTCTTCTCTCTTTAAGGTCTTCCTTTATCGCCTCTCGGCAAAGCCTTGCGAGCTCGGACGTGAGTTCTTGGTTCCCTGCGGCTCGTGCTGCTCCACGCTGGCGTATCAGCTCAAGAGTTTCAAGAGACAGGCGCCTCTTGGTGGTTTTAAAACTCTCAGCCTTCTTCGCGCAGTCGTGAAGGTGTTCGACAAGCCGGTCATATTCCTCGTCGATGTTGTCCATTGCGGAATCTTCCCAAAAGCCGGCTAGCGTAGCGAAGAGATCCCAGTTGATGGTAGTCCTGGGATTTCTCTCTCTGAACTTGGCGGCTTTCTCTGCTCTCCTTGTGAAGGAAAATCTTCCTCGGAGGAGGCGATGGTCCGATCCCGTATAAAACTTTGGTACAACACCGACGTCCGTCAGGCAGAACCTTTTATTGACGATGATGTGGTCTATTTCATTACGGTACCCTCCACCGGGTGACTCCCACGTCCAGCGTAAAGAAGAGGGCTTCTGAAATTGCGAGTTCCCATGGATGGTCTTAGTCGTCATGATGAACTCGGAGAGCCTCTCTCCCTGGTCATTCCATTGTGAAGTTCCTCCGGCGTTCTTCTTGGGCCAACCTTAGCGTTGAAATCGCCAACTATGACCTTGTAGAAGGCATGATCTTCTTGGTAGAACTTCTCCAGGTCCATATAGAAAGCTTCGACTTCTTCGTAGCTTGATGTTGGAGCGTAAACGACGAAGATAGTCAAAGCTGGTATTGGGCCACATCTTCTCATCCGCAGACGTCCGATTCGGGTCGTAAGTTGTTCAAAAGAGTCGATGTTCTTTGCCATACTCGTGTTGACGAGGACGCCAACTCCACCAACACCTCTACTGTCGCATTTTCCCAAGAACAGTTCTTCTCCAGTTTCATATACGGCGTTGAGAGGGTGACGTCGTCTCGTCTCGGTCAGTCCGATGACATCGTACTTGATCTTCTTGGCTTGCATCATCAGATCTTCGATGGCCGCTTCCGATGCAAGCGTACGTGCGTTATAAGTACAGATTGCCATCCTAGTCCTTTTCCGTTTTGGTAGCCTACATGACTCCTGCAACCCCGTCCTACCTGGCGCTACCGTACCAGGCTTTCCTCCGGAATCAGGAGACTCTTTTCTATTACTGTGTTTTGCTTAAAAATTTTAAAACCCATGGGCAGGTTGCAAGCCTCTAGTCCCATGAGTTTCTGGGAGAACTTTCGTTCTCCCGGTGTGGACATGTGGAGCTTATTTGTTGGAGGCGACTCCAAACCGCCTCCCTTGCACCTCCCAGTCACTTGATTGCAGGCTTTTGGCCGGACCGACGTGCGGGATACAAGGATGTCATGAGTCAGTCCTGGCTCAGCAGAAACAGGGAGTCCATCCCCTGAATCCACCTGCGTCTCTGGGCAAGCGCAAGGTCGCTTTTGGTCCGCGATTAGCCCCCTATCCGCCACCCGGGGACGCGCCACGTAGCCTCGCGACTAACCGGCTGTGATCCCTCTAGTGAGGGAGATCCGTGGGAATAAAGCGACATACCGCGATAAATCCACTCTTTCTCTTAAAATAAGTGCCATATTCGTAACCAGCTTATTTCAGAGCTCCAGTTGGCAAGCTTTTTCTTGAAAAGAAAGTGGTTAAAATTTAATATCTCGATAATATCGATGTTCACAACCATATGCTGTGTGCTAGAACTCCACCCGTCAAGTTATTGAGTTATTAGTTCTGCTATTTTCGGTTTTCATGGGCAAATTGTGACCAAGACATTCTGAAAACTATCAATTCGGTTTTTCCAATTACTCCACCCGGAAAGTACCTTTTTCAATCAAAGCTACAGAGCTCAAAAGAGCATTTCAATGAGTGCTCTGAAGCCATCTGAGAAGCCAAGATTTGATCATACCTCACGCAATATCAGTTCTTGAAGCATTTATAGCAGTGGGGTAGGATTCAAGAGAGACTTTACGCTTTCGAAATTATCCTTTTTGGACGTGAGTCAGTTTTGAAAGGTAGAATAGAATAGAATGAACCATTCTGAGTTGGTCTAGGGATGAGAAGCTCCGGCTTACTAGTAAGTAATTGGCAAGTCTTAGACAATTTCACAATCTTTATCCATTTAGTGTAGTGGGGCTGGTGTAGCGTAGCGGTTAGATGTTCCACTTCCTTGCACGATTGATCTGAGGTTCGAATCTGCCCTCTTGCTTACCAAGCCTTTCATCCCTCCGGGGTCGATAAATTGGCACCAGACTTGTTTGGGAGGATAAAAACACTGACTTGATACATCGGCTTGGCACATCGCAAGTCATTGTACAGGCCAGTTACACGTTCGTAAACCTCAAAGGATTCTGAATTGAAGTGAACGTGGGGGCGCATCCCAAGCGGATTGATTAACGCCAGAAACTTCATCCTTTCATTCTTCTATCCATGTACACCACATCTAAAGTAGTTATTCAGCTTATTTCAAGTTTTTTTTTCTGCTTTGAATATTGTTGATCCTAGAGTGATGTTCGAAACTGCAACAAGCCCATTTTCAGATACTCAATTTCTGTAACATGGCAGGGTTAAATCCATGCCTAAACTTTTACAATGTTCCTGAGGTTAACAAAACATAATTCTTTCCATGTAAGTTAAAGGTGACGGAAGGGAAAGAATAGCAGTTATTAAAATTCAGCATAGAAAAACATACGCAAGCTTCCTTATAGAGCTGTGCCTGAGAGCTCTGAATGCCTAAAACTTCACTTTAGTTTCTTCTCTCGTCAAAAGGAATTAACGTTGAGACAGGATGTGTGCATATCACATTTACTATTTATCGCTAATATGCAGTTTAAACCCTTCTAACAGCGAAACGACTCTCTCAATTCATGAGCATCTATCGTAAAGTGAGAGAGAATGTTGAAGAAAGCATAGCTGTTTCGAGAATCTCTCACAAGTATGACAGCAGTTATGGCAAATAACGATATTCTATATGAGAAAATTAAGAGTTTAAGGCTCATTCGTCTAAATATTTGATTTATATTCTTACGCGACTTCTTTAACTGCATATTTCCCCGCTACACTTCATCCTTTGCACTAAACTCCACAACTCTTTTCCTATTTGGCAACATCGCATTCTTGCATGCGCCTATGCCTTCGCATGTTTCAAAGTGCTTGCTGGGTGTTCTGTAGGCTTTGCATATTTGAGGTGTGACGAATCTCATCTCTTCTGTAGCCCGAGGGAGAAGGGGAATTTGCTGACGGATGGAGTGCGGCGCGATTCACACACGGCACATCATCAGCAAACACAGCTGGCGCCACTGGATGTGCCATACAGCTACAGCTCTTCTAGCAGCAACTAAATAAGCCATATCTGACTTATTTAGTTGCTGCTAGAAGAGCTGTTTGGTAGAAAGCTCTGCTTGCCACCGAAGATTACGTCTTCTCGCTTCACAAAGCTTTCTCCAAACCATCTCGATATGTTCCTTCAATACCAACTATATTCTTTCAATGATTTCTCAGCACAATTTTCTCAATTCCTTAATATTTTTCGAACTATAACTTTAAAGTATTTTAGTACCACAGGCATATTCATACACATAAGCAGGATCCCTTTATTGTTCAAAGAATAACCACACATCGTCTTCTTTACGGGTCTTTTTCGTGTTGAAGCCATAAAGTCGGAATCACTTTAGTGTTCAGTGTTACCACTTACTCGCAGATAACTTACTCAAAAAATCGAATGTCTAATGCATTCTGGTGTGCAAACGTGACTTTTCTTTGCTACTTTGCGGAAATTAAGGACCGCAGAGCAGAATTTATAGGATGTTAGATGGAGTCGAATTATCTCACATAAAAAACATTTTTTATTACAATTCGTTTGACGCACACAGGACACCAATTCTCCATAATTCTTTTTAGGGCATATTGTTGCGAGGTGAAGAGAGCGTGAAAGGCTATCGCGAAGTGCTGTCAAAGATACACTATTTCAACACGAGACCAGACAGCTACAGCAAACGTATCTATACTGTCCAGTGCGCAATGCTGAAAGGAAGAGTGCTCAGCAACGAACTTGTGATCACAGTAAGTATTTATGTATTAGCGTTCCATAAGGAGAACATATATGTTAATACATATCTGTGCATCTTTCTCTTTTGAGGATTTTTGCCAGTGAGCCAGTCTCGCTCTTATTTCAATTGGAATTTGCTGCACATCAAAGGCAGCGGTATACGCTTCAAATGAGGTGCCGCAGCTCGCGCTGGTTACATTTATGTGCGTGCACGCACTCCTGAAGTGATTATGAATAATTAACGGCTGAGATATCTCACTCCTGATAGAAAAGTTGTGGATTATAATTCCGCTAAGAGACTCGGTTCCGCTAATAGCCGCAGAGTTGCAAAGCTAGCTTGTCCTGATGATAATGTGCTGTCGTCCTCCTGAATTGCTCTTCATATTCTACATCCATAAAGGTTCTATGAAGTTTTATTTAGATTTCATGTTCTCATAATTCTTGGACGATCAAACACATTTGTGCGAAATAAATTGAGTAGTATGCAGAGCTTTCAATTTGAAAACACTGCAGAACACCGAACATACGCGCTCACAACGACAAAAAAAAATTAGTATCCATCCAGCAGAAGGCCACGTAGGTGCTTTGATACTCTGAGCTTAATTCGCGCTTTTTGGTGATTCCACTCTGGGTTCTAGCAGAGTCCTCCCGAGGTCAGCAGTATCAAAAGCTGTGCAAGCAGGCGTCGCGGGCGCTTAGAAGAGGGGAACTGCCGGTTGGGAGAGTCTTGTAGACAGTGATGGAAAGTTGAAGTAAAAGGCAACGCATCATGAAACCGGCGATGTTGGGATCTCTGTGGGAATATAGAGTTTGAGCCGTAGATGACAAGCTTGATCTCGGTTCCCCTAATTGTCCCGAAAAACGGCATCGGAACCGCGTTTGTTCATATGGGGTGTGTGAAAGCGCGCCAACCTCGTGCATGCGCCAGTTTCCTTAGAACCCTATTCGTTTTAGTTGAATAAACTGGCGAGAAAGCCTCATTGATTTTCGACCGCTGTCTCGTTGAATAGAATTTAAAGGCATCACCCCACGAATCTGAGGTGATTTTAGGTGGAGTATTTGCACACGGCATAATAGATCACTCAGAGGTAAATGATTCCGTCTATTTCTTCCTAATTGCCGTAAAAAACGGCCCCTAAGATGCGGCGCGTGCACAAGGCTGGCGCGCCCCAACCGAACTCGTTGTAGAAAGTAGCGCGCCGGAATGCTCGAAGCAATATCTTCCAAGCTGTTTTTTACGGCAATTAGGAAAGGAATCACCCTTCTCTCCATAATCTATGATCGCGTGTACTAATACTCCACCTGAAATCCGTACCACCTCAGATTCGTGGGGTGATGCCTTTAAGAAAGATTCCACACCTTTTTTCTGGGCGATTAGGGTTTATTTTACATAAATATATCTGCTTGTTCCAAAACAATGAACTTTCGTAAACTTTGCAGACTCTTTATTATTGCATAAGATTCTGCAAAATCTTTGCAACATTCTACAAAATGTAAACACTTACGTCTAGGTCTCTGCATTTTTATAACGGGATCTTTAAAAGGATAAAAACTCTTAAGAGCGCTAGTTTTAGGCACGTTCAGTAGCTCTAGAATACTGCTTTTTCTGTACTTCTACGACTTCGTTACACTGTGAGAGTAACTAATGGTTACCCGACGAAGCACTGTGCCTTGAGACATGCCGAGACCACCTCATCTGGTTTCTTCTGGCAACAACGTCAGCAGCACTTAGCATGCAAATTACGTGCAAGTCCTTAAATGGATGGTTTCCTCGCTGTGCTTTCACATATGATTCGAAACGTTAGACATGACCAGTACCCTCTTCGTCTTCATTCGATGAAACACCAGAAATAAGTCGTAATCAATTCTAGCCGTTTCCGCTATCGAGCTGAGATAAATATAACATAACACTGAGGTGCTTCGTTTTCTTTGGCAGTGCTGTGCGAGTCGAGTATAGCAGTTTCAAAGGAAACGGTCTTGTCTGCAGAAAACATGATTAAAGGCATCACCCTACGAATCTGAAGTGGTGCAGATTCCAGGTGGAGTATTTTTATAAGGAATAGTAGATTATGGAGAGGAGGGTGATTCCATCCATTTTTTCCTAATTACCGTAAAAAACGGCCCGGAGGATTCGGCGCCGCACAAGGCTGGCGCGCTCCAGTCGAACTCCCTGTAGAAAATAGTGCGCCAGAATGATCAAAGCCGCATCTACCGGGCCGTTTTTTACGACAATTAGAAAGAAATGGACAGAATCACCCTCCTCTCCATAATCTACTATCCCTTATAAGAATACTCAACCTGGAATCCGTATCACCTCAAATTCGTGGAGTGATGACTTTAAGTCCTTGTCCAGAGCTGGGCAATCCGTCCTATGCAGTCAGGCGAGTTATCTTGCGGTTCTTTCTGTGGATCTCCAATATCTGATTAGGTGTCATGCACTTTTCTTTGCATCAATCTAGCTTTCCGTTAGAACGAAATTTTTAATGTTATAAAAGTTATGCTTCGGCCTTTTTTGAGTCGTAACACTCTTCGTTGCAAGTTAGAATTAATCTAACACTCAGTACATGCGAGTGAGGTCACCTGGTGTATGTAAATTAGGGCAGTTCTGCCAGTGTCTCATTCGAGAAACCCGCACCAGTGTGCTCTGACCCTAAGTCGTACCGAAATATGTGTTTGATATGATACTTGAACATGCCAAGACCATCTATACACCACCGTCCTGGTGTTGACTCTAAAAAGTCTCCTCAATTTATTACGCTCCAATCTGCTACTTTCTGATAAGTGCAAGAACACGGCCTATTTATCCTTACCTATCCTTCAGCAGTTGACTGTTGTAGAAAAGGAACATTTTTTTTTTGTTTTTTAAGGTCACAGTTACATAGATGTAGACAAGAGTCCATGTGATACACTCGCTAATGCCGTGATGTACGAATCTGTTGACTGCAGAAAATATTTATTTTGTCTAGTGAACATAGAATGCTGTGTTGCTCCTGTGAGCTCCACGACGATTTCAAAACAGTTCGAAAGTTCTTGGTGCTGCCCATTAAACACTATGATTTCAACCGAACTGTTTCCTTTCTTCGCAGATATCTAGAGTTCACTAAGATTTTGTAAAAAAAAATGACGGTTCAGTCCAAATTTCCGATGTCCATGTCCACGGCAAGGAAATCTGCGCTCTAATGAGGACAATCGTGTGGCATTTCTCGTGACCAGCTCTGTCCCTAGTCTTGTGAATAGATGATTCAGTGCTTGGTTAGCTTCGACCCCTTCTTCAGTTGATCCAGGACCATTGACGAAGACAGTAGTCATTCAGGAGATACTTTTCCACCTACCAGCATCCTGTGCAGGATTTTTCTCGTGTTATTTCGAAGTACTGAAAACAGTATTGATCCATGACATCCTTATGAGAGAGTACTAAGGTGTTCTCCTACTTGCCAGCAATGCACAAATTCTTTCCTTTTTGCTCATACATTCTCACATTTATTCGCCATCAATCTGCAGATGTCAATTGGACCGCCAGTTTCGGATGCACCACCGGTCTCTGTTTCGTCAACAGAAAGTCTCGACAGTCTAGATATGCTAGAGAGACACTTCGAACCCGCTTTCGACCAAGTAGGGAGCAGCCGACTACAGAATATCTTGGAAATGGATCTTCCTCGTCCGAAAGCTCTCCTTTCACATCACGGCTACGAAGTAGGCCAAGGCGCCATAGCAGGTTTGTCGCTTTTACAATTACCACAGCACTATATGTGAAATTAGTTGATTTTGATGTTAGGAGGAGCAGTTGCTGTTGTTGTGGTGGTCTGCGTTGGATTTCTTCTAGTCCTACTCGTTATTGGAGTATTGAAAATGAGGGATACTCCACTTCCGCGCAGGAGAAAGAACAAAGGACAGGTTTGTCTTCTGTCTAGCTTTTTGTTCACAGTGATCATCAGTTTTGTGCTTGCAGGACGATGGTATGTCTTGGGATGACTCCGGTATGAACATAACTGTGAACCCTCTAGATGACGTCGAAAAAAATATTGCAGAAGAAGAGTTCACTGAAGACGAGGAAAGCTCAGATGGAGAGGAAAGGTGAAAATAAAGGCTTTATTTTTTTAGTGTACTCACTTACTACGGGAACGTTCTGTTCCACTACAACCTACAAGCACGATTAGTGCTTTCACAAGTTACATATGCATAATACTTAATATTCATTACTTCATTTTCTAATTGTGACAGTTATTACGACATTACAGTTGCTTCTTAAGCGGACATTTTAGCAGATCTTTTCAAAATATATTATGCTAGAAGAGAAACCTCCGATAATCTTCGGAAACAATCCTTCCTTACTAATGCGTTTTGTTGTTGTTTTCTGCTACTAAATAGTTGCATTAGCGCTGTCGCCACAGTAGCAGGATTTTTTCTTCTTGAATATATGAGCCTCAGGCGATTTCTGTTGTTCCAGTGATGCCTCGTATCGGGAAGAGGAAGAACTGTCGGATGAGGATGTCGAACAGGAGGTTCTCCCTCACATGGACTCACAACGTGGCGGATTGGAATGGGACGACGACGCCGTGATGACAACAAGCAGTTCCACGAACACTCGCTCGTACAGAGTTTAAGGCAAAGCAACACCCCCCACTTTTTCTAGGCCAGCTAATCCTTCGATTACATCATACGTGTTTCGATTTGATCGTCTGTATAATCTTCACGATCTTCCCGCTTGTTCACGGCACAGAGTTCTATCAGCACGCCACCTTGTAGCGTCCATTTTCTTATTCACTGGTCCTTGCGTTTGCGTAATCTTATACGTCCTTAACGAATTCTCTTTGATATATGTCGCTATGTCCCATTTACTACAACGGCTAAATACATCGTGTTGTGATTTGTGTACAGGACTTCCATCTTCGCTGCATGATCTTGTGTTCATAATTATTTGCGCATCGCTCTAACTCTAGATTTTACTCATTCAAATGTGTGTGTACCTGATTGCCTCTTTTTACTACTGCATCTCACACTCGATCTCACTGGAGCTAAGTCATCAATCTATCTTTTTTGGATTGCATCGTTCAGATGTGGTGTCTCGAAGTTGTTTCGTAATATGTCCTCGCATTCTGTACTGCTTAGAAATCCCACCACTTTTCAAATAAAATATTTCTCTACAGGTTCTTCAGAAAAGGTGTTAATTAGCCGGCAAAATAAAGACTAACAAATTGCATTTCATCCTCACAAAAAATCAAAAGATTAATCGGATTGCATTTGAGATTTTAAAGGGAAACATTCATAGACGTTTCATTAGGTTTAACGGAAGGGTATTTTGGTTGTATTTCTGACAAAGTTGTAGCTTTTATAAGGAGTTTCTATCTTCGCTGAAATCTTCTCTCAAGAATTTTTAAAGGCATTACACCACGAATCTGACGTTGTCTGGATTTCTAATGGACAAACTCTATACGGGGTCGTAGATTGCGGGACCAGGGGTGATTTCACTTATCGTAGTGAAAAATATATCGTAATCGTAGTGGAAAAACGGCATGATCCGTTCCACTTGAACACGCGTCGCTGCGCAGCTGAGAAAGCAAGTGAGTTCTCCTCGACTTCTAGAGAAGTCTATGAATATGTTGCTGAAGGGACCAGAAAGTATACATAGAGGAGCGTTCTAACGTTCCTCGTAGGAACTATAGCAGTTCACGCGCCGTTTTTTTAGGACGATTAGGGAGAGGTGAGCAGAACCACCCCTGATCCCGCAATCTACAACTCCATCTCTAGCTTCTACCGTGGATTCCCTTACCACGTCAAATTCGTGCCTTTAAAGTCGATGAAGTAAGCGATTCTCTTCGTTCCTTTCCAACATCCCTCATACGGAGTCACGGCGCGCTCAATAAATTGGCTGTCGTTTCGTCTCCCCATCCCATCAACAATTGTGTATTTAGGATGGAGAGCATTTTTAACTGTTGTATAATTCCGTGCAAAATGGAATACCAAGAGGAGTTCATAACCAAAGCCGTGCTGAAGAGTTTCAGCGTAGAAGTACTACGCTAGAACTCTTACACCTCTACGGTGAAAGTCTACGATTTCTCTTGCACTTTAATTAAATTGAACTTTAGAGTTCTGAAATGTTTTGTATTCATTTCGGCAGCGATATTCATGATCGTCCATCACGTGCAAAAGATAAAAAGATTTCTAATTGTATTGCCCACCTTTTACTTTTGTTTTTATTTTATATTTAATTGGTTTTCATAATATTTTTCTATTACAAGTCGCCATACCCATGTCCAGTGTTCCGGAAATATCTCGTGACTTTTTCTCCCGGAAGCGGAGTTTTAGCCATCAGTTCTTCTCAAAGATTGTATCCGATAAATTGGATTGAGCGGCAGTGCAAACGCGCCATAATTTCACAGTGAAATCAGAAAAGAACATCTGCTTGCCTTTTAGTTAAGACAGTGTATACGGAGCGACATGAGTTGGTTTCGCAAACTATGGTTCCAAAGAACAAGCGAGAACTGCTGAAGAACAGCCCACAGATCCTAAAAAAACGAGTCCATTCGCAAAAAAGCAGTATCATCGGTACTTAACTCCAACATGCGTGAGATGCATCTTTTATTGAAGTCCTCAGTTAGAAAGTTTTCACTGAGGTTGGGAAGAAAGTGATAAATAAATAAATAAGTGACAAATAAATCAGTGAAAATTCATGTTTTCTCCTACGAGTATTAGCATATTCGTAGTGCATATGCTAATACCTCTGTAAGGGAACCTCCAAATACTTTCTACTACACCCCTTTGCGGAAAGTGCCCCACTTTGGAAAGAACGCAGACCACTTTTCGCAAAGGGGTGTAGTAGAAAGTGGAGAAGGTGTGAAAGGAGGCGAGTTACAGCATCAACAGACGTATAAGACGACTTCGCATGTTATCATGGTGGTAAAAATTGATATCAAAACGAAAATGCTAAAACCGTGCTTAAGAAGCAATTAAACAGTAAGTCTCAAAGAAAGTCCATAGATTACCTTGTGAGCTCGAAAGTTTCTTGGCATATGTGAAAATTGTGAACAGTGCATATCAGTAATGTCGATGATTCCTTAGAGGCACTTTTCACAAACTGATATCCATTATCAAATATCCCCGCAGTTTTCATTTCATTCCGTAAACCCTAACTCGGGTCAAAATGAAACGAAGCTCGGTGCAGCTGCATAAGCAGTTATTCTCGTAGCGGCGCGGTGAAGCTAACCGTCGGTTTAGTTATCTAAGTTCAAGGTCCTCTTGATCCTCGAGATATTTTAGGAATTGGCGTGGAACAAGGACAACAATTTTGCGTTTTATGTAAAAGGTGTTTGTGCAATGATATACGTATTACTTAATTAATTAAGCGGCGAACTGATATTATTGCCTGACATGGCTGTTCCTATGTCGAGGTGTGTTATCCTTGAATGCAGCTCTGCCCGAACGTTCTCGTTCGCGAGTAAGAGCTCGCACAGAACATATCTATTTGTCACTGTTCCAAATCGTGCGAGACTCGGCGTCTCGCGTAAACTGCCTATTGACTAGCGTCACCAGTACCCGAAGTCGACTATGTACTGCAGTTCCGTAACTCGTTATTTGACTTATTCGGGCGTGGTTTTGCCGATGTGCTGGAGACACCACTTTTTTGTAATATTTTGGTAATGTGCAGCATATTGTTGTGCAACTTATATAGTCCGTACGTATTCGAAGCGTACACTATATATATATATATATATATATATATACCAGTCTGAATGTCCGGTTAAAGCCGGACCTCAGACTTTCTGTGGTTTCAGCTTCGCTCCCCTTCGCAGATCAATGAAAGTCAATAGTTGTGACATTTTCTGTAGAATTAGATTTGTGTTTTTTTTTTTAAGCAACGCTTTCCTTCTCTTTTTTTTTTGTTATAAATTAAGGCGAAAGAGAATATTCAACCATCAGCTTCAAACACTCCTTCGATACAAAAATAATATAGACGAAATTTGAAAGTATTACTTGAACTATGGGTGTTCCTCCTGATTTTCCCAAACAGTTATCACTGGATGATGTTTTAACATAGAATAACGTGAACGACATCATCGCACTGATAAGGATAACGTTCCTCGTCAAGTTATGTAAACTGTTGGCTACTATTTAAGCAGCTGGTTTCATTCGTGCTTCCACTTTCCTAGAACGGCATGCTATCAACTTGAGAAACGGAACAAGAAGGAAATAGATTCTCGGAGGAGTCATAAAGGTTAAAAAAAAGCGGTCAGTGTCCACGGCTATGAAACGGCTGCAACGTCCCACCTATCTTTAGCGAAATTCACTCGAAGCTATTGCGCACCAATCCCACGCTACAGGAACCGTCACACCCCTTTTTATAGATACCTGACTCGGGCGCACCAATCCGACGCCGCGGGACCCGTCGCGAACCATTTTATAGCTATCTGGCGCCGGCGCACCAATCCGATCCCGTGATCATGATCTACGTGGGGTCACCACTGTTTACTTAAGTGGTTGTTTGCATGTTCATCTGACTCTTGAAGAAAGGATCTGGAAATTACGAGAAAGGTTACGTGGAGAGCAGATACATGCAGAGATGCTCATTTAAAGGCATCACCCCAAGAATCCAAAGAAAATCTATATCACCCCAAGAATCTGGCGTGGTATGGATTTTCGTTGGAGTATACTTATATCGGGTCGTAGATTTTGAATACAGGGTTGGTTCCGCTTATCTCTCCCTGCATCACTGTAAACAGACGGCTTCGGAATGGTTCCTTACGAAGTCCTCTATTGCAACGCGCCACCTTTGAGCCCCGCCCCCGCCTGCGATTCGTCGAATGAAATGAATTGCCTATCGCTGTGGATTTTCGACGAATTGCAGGCGAAGAGCTGAAGGGGTTTAAAATTTTTAGATGTTTAAGTGCACTATGTGGTTGGTGTAGCGCAGATCGGAGGTTCGAATCCGGCTTAGTGCTCATCAAGCCTTTCACCCTTCCTGGGACGATAAATTGGCAGCAAGGTCGTCTAGGAGGATAAAAACCGATTTGGCACATGGGCTAGCCGCCGCAGATCACTGTATAAGCTAGTTGTACGTTCGTAAACCTCAAACGATTCTGAGTGGAAGTGAACGTGGTGGCGCATCCCAAGCGTATTCATTAACGCCAGAAAGTTCATCCTTTATCCTTTAAAATGCGCTAAAGTACAATGTTCGAAATAAGACCTGAACAGTTCTTTGAAAAGTGTCTAGGTTTTCGAAATTAATTCGGAATAGTATGACGTTTATGAACATTGAATATATACAATGACTTGCAGAAGCTACCCGATATATCACCTCAATATCTTTATGCTCTCAGACAATCTTGTATTTATATCGATCTTTGAGGGATGAAAGCTTGTTCGGCACAAGGTCGTTTTTGAACCATGATTGCAGTTTCAGCCGAACCTCTCACCAAATGCGCTACACTTGCCCAGCATCTGAACAGACATCTAGCAAATGCAGCCTTTGGTATCGGATTCGTATCAGAGATGCTCCATGCAATGAACGAGGACGTGGGAATTTCATTATCTCCTCAGATTGTTAGAAATGTCGAGTTCCGTAACACCTTGCGAATAATGCATAGTTATTGGAAACGTAACAGCATCACTTGTTTTAGCTTTTCAATCTAATTTCAGAAGAAAAAAACACCTGCAGTTTATCGTTTTAGCTAGAACATATTTAAACTAGCGTGACGTTCTCGATTTCTTGCCTACGTGCAAATATTAGAGCGGTTGAATTTTGTAGGATTTGAAGGTGACTATTGCGTAGCTGAACAAAAGTTGCAGAAATTATTTGAGAATTACTGGACAAGAAATATTGGAGAGTCACTAGAGGTCATCAGTACACTTCATTTCGACTTTTCTCTTTGAGTGTTTGCACAAAATAGGACAATCTTCCAATTCTATATCAAATTCAGACTATGTCAAGTTGTTAAATCCGTGAGCAATCGGAAACTACACGATTAGAGTTCTCGTAAAGAACGTTTCTAGTGTGAATATGACAGTCTTTGCCGTACATCAGACCTCGTTATCACAAACTCTTCTTCACTTTTCTCACTACATCTACTATCGTTGCTGGTCTGGTCGATCTCATTATCAGCCTATAAATGCATTTTGAAAATTGTAGTCTCTTTGGACCTATCAAATTTGGCCAAATGGGACCCAAATTGAAAAGAAAGAAACCTTGGAATAACCAAGAATTATTCTGTCAGTTTTTTTCTTACCTTGACCTTTAAGTTAGCTTTTTTATATTTGTAACTTCGGTCCGGAATAATTTCTTTTTTTAAACACATCGAAAAATGCAATAAAATTGCTTCAGGCATGACGAGCAAGACATTAATCCGATGTAAAAATGTTTGAGTCGACGTGCACATTAATTATGTGAATTAGAACCGTAAACTCATTTCCATGCAATGATTCCACTATGTATGTAGTTGTCTGAACACGTTTATTCCTCACTACATGGTGAATATATTTCCTATTTTATGAAGATTCTTATGAAATCTATTGAGTGGAAGTTCGCCTGTGCGTAATAGCTAATCTGTTTTTGTAGGAATATTATTAGATCTAACCGTAATCACCTTGACTACTCTCTCCACAACTTCAAATGATTGTGAGATACATTTATCTTCTGAAACTCTTGGAATTTGCCTAAGTGAAAATAAGGGAGAGAATATTAAGGGGTGAATGGATTCACGGTCTGTTATTTATAAAATATGAAAGGTTGTGTGTGTGTACCCCAAATGAAAGTTAACACTCCAATTCTCTCTTGCATTCCGACAGCATCGGTTAGCAAACAGGTTTCCATATCTTCTATCATATTCACTGTTCTTATGATAGATGCTTTATTAATTTCCGCCCTTTCATGTCCCTGCTCTCATATTTACAACATAACAATTTCATAATATTTCTAAACATCGTTTCACTGCAAAGTGTAAAGACATCAATATTAGATCCGTCTCACTTTCTTCACGTTGCTCTGTTTTAAATCTTTACCAACACAGGCTGTTCCAAACGTGTTCGATTGTAATAGCAAATCGTCGCTTCATAGCAAAGTTCTGCGGATTCAAGACTTTTTCAGCTACATATCAGGGTTCGTACTAACTTTAAAATAACAGATGAAAAGGCTGAGTATTTTCAAAATCAAGGGCACAACAAAAGGAAGGTTTTCGCAAATGTTTCGTAATTTCAATGTAGCCATGCTAAATAGTTGCAGAAGTTGTCATCGCCGCTACCGCGATGGCTAGGAACCGCCTAACTGTTAGGAGGAATTGAAAAGTATTGTCACTATGAGGGAACAATTTTGCCCTTCATCGTAACTCAAAGCAAATCCTTAGCCATCTTGACATCCATTCAATCTCTTATAGCTAGGTTTTTGTTTAACTTGTTAAGTGCAGTCCGTATAATCAGTAGGTAAATTCGACTTAATTATAATAAAATCTTCCTAAAAATTATAATTTCCTTTGTTCGTTGTTGCTGATGGGGCCACGTACACGAGTCTGATTGCTACCTGTTCGCAGTAGCCTTAAAGGCATCACCCCACGAATCTGAGGTGGTGCAGATTTCAGGTGGAGTATTCGTATATAGGATGGGAGGCTACGGAGAGGGGGGTGATTCCGTCCATTTCTTCCTAATTGCCGTAAAAAACGGCCCGGAAGATACGGCTTCATTCGTTTTGGCGCACCATTTTGTACAAGAGGTTCGATTGGAGCGCGCCAGTCTTGTGCGGCGCCGCATCTTCCGGGCCGTTTTTTACGGCAATTAGGAAGAAATGGACGGAATCACCCCCCTCTCCGTAGTCTCCCATCCCGTATACGAATACTCCACCTGAAATCTGCACCACCTCAGATTCGTGGGGTGATGCCTTTAAACTAGATGTAACCAGGCACTTGAATATTCGCTCTGTGCACACACAAGCTATAAAACTTGCACTGGCGAGGAGGAGCGCATGCGCTCAGCTTTTCTGGACTTCGACTCTCCTTGTCGAAAAGGTCTTTTCAACGCTCTTCTTACATTTGCCGTTTAAGAGTTTAATGAGAAGATTTTTTATACAACAATGAATTTTCATATTATCAGTTCCAAGTTCGACCTTCTTTGAATCTTGGCATCGTAGAGTTTGATTGTGTACTACTTTCTTAAGCAGAACCAAGATTATTATTGATCTTTATTCTGGCTAACGTTTCGGCGTCGTCGCCTTCTTCAGAGCCTGGAAAAATCAAAGACACGTGTAATCTACTCTCTCAGACGCCTCGTCATCCCACAAGATATGATTTAGCAAACAGATTACTTAAAAGCAACGTCAGAAAAGCAGACCAGCGCTCACCTTGATAGTCACGATATCGTGACGTTAGTGCACCACCATTTGTTAGAGTTGTGCCGCTACTAGAAGTAGTAACGGTGCCCCGCTCCTGACTCCTAGGTCAAAACCCGCAAAGGTCTTGATATGGCGCCAGCTCGTTGGTCACAGCGATGCATTCTTTTTTACGATTCATGATGGGACTTTTGGCCGTGATATAAAACGCTTCCAATGTTTTTCGCGCTAGAACGTCTGATTCGCGTGCTAAGATAGTGACAGCTATCTTGAAAGGGGTGTTGTCATGACACCGTCTGCGATGAGCACCTAAAGGGGATGATGTTTTTGATTTTACGAGCCCGTCTAGGTGCTCCTTGACGCGGATACATGGTGATCTTCTTGTTTCGCCAATGTACTCAGCCCCACATAACTGACAGGCGGTTAGATAGATAACCCCGATAGAACGCAATCATCCTACCTCCCATTCGTAAAAACGATGTAGTTAGGTGTCTTACAAAGCCTGTCATATGCGCGAGTCCTATCATGAATCGTAAAGAAGAATGCATCGCTGTGACCAACGAGCTGGCGCCATATCAGGACCTTTGCGGGTTTTGACCTACGGGGTCAGAGGCGGGGGCATCGTTACTAGTTAATACTAGCGGCGCAACTCTCAAAACTGGTGGTCCGCTAACATCACGATTTCGTGACTATCAAGGTGAGCGCTGGTCTGCTTTTCTCACGTTGCTCTTAAGTAATCTGTTTGCTAAATCATATCTTGTGGGATAACGAGGCGTCTGAGAGAGTAGATTACACATGTCTTTGATTTCTCCAGGCTCTGAAGAAGGCGACGACGCCGAAACGTTAGCCAGAATAAAGATCAATAACAATCTTGGTTCTGCTTAAGAAAGTAGTACACAATCAAACTTTCATATTATCAATCAAAAATACTAATTTCGATGCCATTGCTAAGCGAAAAAAGGCATCTACAGTTGGAGATAGGAATGAAATTACTGCAAAATGGGTCCCATGTGCTGCTGTTAAAAGAGGTTCATAGTAAATTTCATGCAACACAACTTGATACTGTTATAGAGACAGATTTTGTCTATTTTCGGTGCTTCCAATTTCCTAACTTTTCCTTTCCTTTCTCCCTTTCTATAGTTGGCATATTTCTAACTTTTTCTAACCTGAAGGCATCATCCCAAGAATCTGACGTGGTATGGATTTTTGTGGGAGTATACCTATACCGGGTCGTAGATTATGAATACAAGGTTGGTTCCGTTTATCTCTCCCTGCGTTACTGTAAACAGACGGCTTCGAAATGCCGTTCCTTACGAGTCCTCTATTGCAAGGTGCCACCATTGCGCCCCTCCGAAGATCGCCGGGGATGCTGGAGATCAAGGATTCTGCCGGAGATCGAACTGTTGAACATCCGTAATCAGTCCGTAGTCAGAGGGAAAAATCCACACACTGACAAACTTTTAATTCTTGTAGTGAGCTATCTATCTGTGACGGGTGTGTGTGTCAAGATTTCGTCCTGCATTTCCCGTCTGGAAAAACCACCAAGAAGTTAGGGCAAATATCGATTTGGATGACGTCACTCGGCAAAATTTGCCTATATAATGTTTATTGACAAAAGCCGTGGCGGTGTGCTGTCAATGCGATTGCAGTCTCTGCCTAGCCTTAGAAGTTGTATAAAGCCTTACAGCTTGCATGTTACCCAAGACTAAACCCGATTGCCTAATTAATTTCAGCACATCACATATACATGGGGCCATCACATACAGATGATAAGCATACTCGTGAAGGCGAATCAAAAAAGACCACCAACGAATTTTGAGTTTCAAGGGTTCTGACAAAAAGCGTATTTAAGGTAAATAGTCGTAAAAAATAGGAGACGTGTGAATATGCAGAGTAAATTATAAATCAGAGCATAAAATCTATCGTCACCTTTAACATTGCTGGCATCGGAAGATCATGTACCCGTCTTTTTTTATGTTGAGCCCCAATGGAACGACAACGTAGTTCCAAAGAAAGCATTTCTCGTTCAGAGATTAAATCTGCCATTCTTAGCGACAGCGGCAGTGTCACTACTAGGTCCGAAATGCAAATCTGCGTCCCTCACATTCTTCCTCAAATCCCGGAGAACGTTTGGCCCCTTTTAAATTGCTACTCTTTAATCTTGTTGACGTCATAAAGCCAATTTACGCTGTGATTCGTATTTTAGACCAGTCACCGTGATTATCGCGACTTATGGTCCGTACCTGTGATATGAATCTTCTGTTGTTATTGCTCTTCATCCTTGTTGGTTCAATTTGTCATTCAATGTCTCATTTGAGACGCTTTTCAAAGCTGGAACCTTATTACGATGACGACTCAGACAGGTAAACAGTCTTACTGGCAACAAATAATATACTGAAACAATAATCATGCTATATAATAACGCGCTTAGTCCGTGTGTGTGTGTGTGTGTGTGTGTGTGTGTGTGTGTGTGTGTGTGTGTGTGTGTGTGTGTGTGTGTGTGTGTGTGTGTGTGTGTGTGTGTGTGTGTGTGTGTGTGTGTGTGTGTGTGTGTGTGTGTGTGTGTGTGTGTTTTTTTTTTTTTTTTTTTTTTTTTTTTTGTGTGTGTGTGTGTGTGTGTGTGTGTGTGTGTGTGTGTGTGTGTGTGTGTGTGTGTGTGTGTGTGTGTGTGTGTGTGTGTGTGTGTGTGTGTGTGTGTGTGTGTGTGTGTGTGTGTGTGTGTGTGTGTGTGTGTGTGTGTGTGTGTGTGTGTGTGTGTGTGTGTGTGTGTGTGTGTGTGTGTGTGTGTGTGTGTGTGTGTGTGTGTGTGTGTGTGTGTGTGTGTGTGTGTGTGTGTGTGTGTGTGTGTGTGTGTGTGTGTGTGTGTGTGTGTGTGTGTGTGTGTGTGTGTGTGTGTGTGTGTGTGTGTGTGTGTGTGTGTGTGTGTGTGTGTGTGTGTGTGTGTGTGTGTGTGTGTGTGTGTGTGTGTGTGTGTGTGTGTGTGTGTGTGTGTGTGTGTGTTTGTCTGTGTGTCACGAAAACACTCCATAATGATTCAAAACTGTGCATCGGTGAGGTGCCCAACCATCGCCACGCCCCTGATAAGTGTACCTACCTCTTCATCATTGTTCAAAGCCAGAAAGGAATGTCTGTTGTCTTTGATAAGGCAAGTTAGTTTCTCTCATATGTTAGTGAGGGGATAAATAAACTTTTATGTGAATGTATACATCCCAAATTTGCAAACTATCATGCTATATAATAACGGGCTTATTCACTCACGTGTGTGCGTCTGTGCATTTGTGTGTCTCAGTCAAGAAATTCCAAAAGGAGAGGGAGACGAATACTATGGCGCCGAAACCAAATAACTGTAAAATGGGGTGAGACGGGTCCCACGGGGTCGGAATGGTACTAGGAAGCTATGTATAGAGTGCGGAGAAATGGGTTCCACTGCGGATTGGTGCGCGGGAGTCCCAGCGCGGTAGAATGCGTTTCTACGGTTCCTTCGGATATCTATTTCCCAGCTTACTTTTGATGCTGCCAATATCCTTTCTTCAAAAAAGGAAACGCACGTACGAACGGCTGCTTAAATGCAATACATAGTAGCCAACAGTTTACGCGATCTGACGTAGAACTTTATTTTTATCACTACGATAGCGATATTCACGTCTTTATGTTAGCACATCATTCTTTGCTAATAGCTGAGAACGAAGAGAACTCGAACTACTTGAAATGATGTTTCCAAATTGTGAAGGTTTGAGAGAAACATAAATATTCTCCAAATATAGAACTAAGCGTTTAGGGGATATCTTTCATCTATCATCATCATCTGCTTAAATTTTCGTTCGGGTTAAAAAAAGGAAGAGTTGATAGAAAAAGGCAAATCTAATTTTACAAAAATGTCGCTACTGTTATTATTCATTGATCGATGAAGGCGAGCGAAGCGAACAGCAAAAAAAAAGCCTGAAGTCCGGCTTTAACAGGACGTTCAGGCTAGTAATATGATAAAATATAATAATGACTCCACATGCGACTTTCGATAAACCTCGGCATGTTGATGTTTCAATAATTAATTTTTTCGAGTCAGACGCGAGGTTGTTACAATCCTTTATTCGTGGCTAACGCTTTTGCAATATCGCCTTCTTCAGAGTCTGAAAGGGTGAAATCGAACGTGATTAATCCGATCAAACGTTTCATCCGCCCAACAAAAAAAGACCTACCTTTGCTGTTGGGCCTCATAGCTATCAGTAGAAGAGAACATCGCACTTTAGGATCAGCTCATTATCCTGCCATTGCTAGATACCTGTTGTGAGGTGACTAGCGCAATCAAATATCAGCCTTAAACAGAGCGCGAGTTCTCGCGTAATGCAGAGACATTCCTCTTTGCGATTCATCTTTGGACACTTGAAGTGGATCCAAAAAGATTCCAGAGCCTAGCGCGCCGCAATACTAGGTTCGCACAGCAAAATCATGATCTTAACTTCAAAATCTTCTCCGTCATGACGCCGCACCCTATGACCACCTAATGCAGTGGAGTCACATGACTTCCATTTGCCGTCGAGGTGTTCTTTGCTTCGCATACATTGTGGTCTAGCTGTTTCTTCTATGTATTCGTCACCACGCTTAGATACTTAGATACTTAGATGGCCCGTCTTCACTCGACGTGCGGGCCCCAGCATCTCTTCCACTCGTTTCGTTCCCTCGCCATTGTCATCCAAGATGTTCTCAAGCTTCGTGAGTGACGTTGACGAGGTCCTTGAGCCGTATCCAGCTGAGCTCTCAGCTGGTCCATCCGTGCAGCGAACACGTCACTCCATCTTGTTGGCGGTCTTCCTCGGGGGCGTTTAGCGTCCCTTGGGATCCACTCTAGCGTTCTTTTAGTCCATCTATCGTCGATTCTTCTCATGATGTGACCGGCCCATCTATGTTTTGCTTTCGATACATATTCCGCTGGGTCGCGAAGACGGGACATTCCTCTTAAGTCGAAGTTGCGAAGACCGGCTAGGTGTTGTGTACGCCGGTTAAACTTCAGAAGAAATCTCTCAAGGGCTCTGTGGGTGGTAAGTAGCTTCCTAGCCGTGGCCGCGGTGTCTACCCACGTCTCCGCTGCGTAACAGAGCGCTGGAAGAACTGTCGAGTCGAACAGATGGGCACGAAGATCTTGGTCCGTCAGCTGGTCCGTGGCTTCCCTGACGGCTGCGAATGCTACCCATGCTGCTCTCATTCTTCTATTCAGTTCTTCCTTCAAGTCGTTTTCCATGTTCATAGAACGTCCGAGGTATACGTATGACGAAGTTTCCACGATTTGGGAGCCTTCAAGTTGTACTCCTCCGTCCTCGCAGTAGGCGTTCTTCATGAACCGTGTCTTCCTTCTGTTTATTCTTAGTCCTATTCTCTTCCCTGCTTCGTTCAATTCGTTGAGCATCGTTTCTGCTTCATTGGTACTGCTCGAAAAGTGAACGATGTCGTTCGCGAAACGAAGCTTCGAGAGAAATCTTCCATCAACACGTATGCCCCTTTCTTCCCAGGAAAGTGATTTCATTATCCATTGCAATGCAGCCGTAAACAGCTTTGGCGACATAGTGTCGCCTTGTCGTACCCCCTTTCCAATGGGTATGGTGAGAGGGCGGTGGAAAAGCTGTATCCTAGTCCTGCATTGTTCGTAGCAGTTGGCTAATGTCCTCACATAATACGCGTCCACACCTTGATCGACCAGCGCTGACAGTATTGCATTCGTTTCTACGCTGTTAAAGGCTTTCTCATAGTCGCCGAAGGTTAGAACAAGGGGCAGGCGGTATTCCCGGCAAACCTCTATGACTCTACACACGTCTGGATGTGGTCCAAGCAGCTGAACCCCTGGCGGAATCCAGCTTGTTCTTGAGGCTGGACTTCATCCAGCGTCCTAGATATGCGCGTGAGGATGATCTTGGTGAATACTTTCTATAACACGCTCAGCAAGCATATCGGACGGTAGTTCCGAAGGTCCTCTCGGTCACCTTTCTTATGGATAAGAACGGTTCGCGAGGTCTTCCACTGGTCTGGGATCCTTTCTTTCTGAAGATAGGATGTCATGTGCGCTGTTAAGATTACATGAAGCGGATGGCCACCAGCCCGAAGAAAGTCTGCTGATATAAAATCAGGTCCGGGGGCTGTGCCAGGTTTCATGCTCTTGATAGCGACTCGTACTTCCGAAGGGAGAATCCGTGGTGGAGCTTCGCCAGTGGGGATGATTGGGCTTGACACAGGAGTTGATGAACGGAAAAGGTTCGAGTAGAACCTCTCCGTAATGATTTCCATCTCACGACGAGAAGACGTGCGAGTCCCGTCTTCGCTCAGCAAGGTTGCTAGCGGAATATTATATTCGCGGAGATCCCTGCGGCACTTCTTCAGACTCGTTCTTCTTTGTGCTGCTTCTAGAATCTTCTTCTGCCTGTACTTCAAAAGATCCACCTGCAACGCTTTTCTGCAGCTAGTGTTTGCTACTAACCGCTCAATGTGCGATGCATTCGGATCAAGCGTCAAAGCCCTTCTTCTTCCTAACAATTCCTTGGTGGTCTTCGAAATTCGATCCAAGTTTGTCGTGCGCGGCTTCGAGGCACGTTCAGCACAGGCTCGTAATCCTCTGAGCAGCATCTCGTAGTCCACGTTTGGGTCCTCCTCGATGTGCCAGTCACCTTGGGATAGGGAGTCCTCGAGTACGCAATCGTCGTAGACGACTTCTTTTCTTCTTCGTTGCCGATAGCAAATGTTCTTTTCCATCGTGTGGCTAAGCCGTATTTTCGCATGAAGGAGACGATGATCAGAACCACTACAAAAGGATGGTACTATTGAGACGTCAAGTAGACACCACCTCCGGTTGGTGAGTATGTGGTCGATCTCCGCACGAATCGCGCCATTGGGCGATTCCCATGTCCACCGACGTTGATCTTTTTTCATGAAAAGAGAGTTCCCATGAAAGAGGCGAGCGGCGGACAACAGCCCGGCGAGACGATTGCCATTTTCATTCCGATCCCCTAGTCCAAATCTTTCAATCCTGCATTCCTCTTCTGTGGCCTTTCCTAGTTTTACGTTGAAGTCTTCGACAACGAATTTGTAGAAGGACTTCTCATTGCGGAGTGCTTCAGCTCCTCGTAAAACGCGTCCAATTCGGATTCATCAGCTGCTGGTGTTGGTGAGTAGCAGTTGATGATACTGATGGATTTTTGGCGCAGAGGGCGGAGGAGAAGAATGGCCAGACGAGGTGACAGGATCTCGTGAGAATCGACGAGATGGACGACAAATGGGTGCACAACGAAACCAACACCGCCTACATTTCGCGACGGAACCTTCTCTCCACGAATGACGAGTGTACCGTCATTCATCTGTCGTACGTCGCTCCTTCTGCACTTGGTCTCCTGCAGAGCAATCACGTGAAATTTGATACGCTCTGCAGCTCCGAGAAGGGCATGCAGGTCGGCGTCTGTGGAAACTGTTCTCGCGTTGTAAGTACACAGTCTGAGACAGTCTCCATGGCGAGTCGTGCGTGTGTCGCCTTGGTCCAGAATCAATGACGTCCTGAGCAACCTGAGATTTGATCGCCTCTCACCGGTTGCCATACCGTCTGACGTCTGAGACGGCAGGGCCCAGTGTGCAGGGTACCGAGGCAGTGTATATGCTGGAGTGGCAAAAAGACTTTTCCCCAAATTAAGCAGACATGACACGGCGAGTTTAGCTTTCACCACAGGTCGTCGCTCAACCTATATGGATCAGGGAACCACCTTGCGACATTTTGCCAAGACGGTGGTGAATCTTAGCAGTGGTTTACTCTTAGCTAGGCTTCCGATTCCGAGAAGTCGGAATGTCGGATGTATCGAACTCCTTCTCAGCTTGGGAGACCCTGCCGGAGGACGAACCTCCGCTGTGCATCGCAGTTCGACGCCCAGTGTCACCTCCACGCCACTATGAGGCGGTAAACCGTTGTGGAGGATCACCACGCTGCACACAGGAAATTGTATAAACAACACATGAACTCATACAATCACCCTCGTTGTTATCCGGGCATATGGTGCACTTCGGTGTATGCAAATACGATCATACAGGCGATTGCGAATGAGCATTTGTCTAACGTTACTGGGGGAAGCTTCACGATGGCAACAGATTCAACAAAGAACATGCAATCAGCGCTGGAATTAGGACCCAGTTTCTCACCATCTCAACCCATTTCTATCTATTTCGCGGTTCCGCGCGAAATCGCATGCAATCTACAAGAACTTCAAGATCGTCTCCGTCAAAAAGCAAAGTTAAATACCACTGAGACTGCCCAACAGCAGTCTGAAGGGCATCGGCTTATACCCTTCCTAGGTACTTTTTTTTAAGGCATCACCCCATGATCCTGAGGTGGTGCCGATTTCAGGTGGAGTATTCGTATACGGGATCGTAGATTATGAAGAGAAGGGTGATTCTATCCATTTCTTACTAATTGCCGTAAAAAACGGCCCGCAAGATACGGCTTCGAGCGATCCGGCGCGCTATTTTCTGTAACAGGTTAGATTGGAGCGCGCCAGCCGTGTGCACGCCCAGCATCTTCCGGGCCGTTTATTACGGTCATTAGGAAGAAATGGACGGAATCACACCCCTCTCCATAATCTACTATGCAGGATACGAATACTCCACCTGAAATGCGTACCGCCTCAGATTCGTGGGGTGACACCTTTAAACAACAGGAACCTAACGCCGTGGTTGATATTAGTTCCCGTCTTTTTGCAAATGAACCATTCAACGTTTTAGATCCCTACAGACGGAGAAAGTGTCAACCAAACATCACACATGAACAGTGCTTAGGCATTAGGGAAGTTCATGAGCTTGTTACGTATAAAACTATCAGATTACCTACTAGTGACAAAGGGAAATTTGTAGTCATTCCTCGTCATCTAGACGACGCCCTCACATTATGTCACCTCCAAGACAGCTCTCTATCGCTCTTCCACTGTCGAAGAATCTTTAGCGCAACACCGCCGACTCAATAGGATATGGATGAGTAGTAGTAAATTAACACATTTACCACCCTCGACTGCAACCCCGCTTAAAACAGAGTTACCTGTGTGTTCTGTCTTGTACCTTCTAATAAAAACTCACAAGCTGAACTCTCATAGTGAACTTGCCTCTGAAGATCCTTCAACGTCCAAGGTAAGACTTATCATAAGCTGCGTAAAAGGCCCCACAGACAGGATCGATCGATAGGATTGGTTCCTAAACGTAGCGCTGGTGCAGCTGCTGAAATTCGTACCAGCCCACCTTATGAACACTCAAGTTTTTGGATCACCCAAAGAACATGCATATTAATAACTCATGTGTGATGGAGTCTTTCGATTTTACTGCATTGTGCATGAACGTCTCCAACGACTCGGCTATGCAGGCAGTTTTTGAGCTTTTAACTGAACACCAGAGCTCAATAAACCTGTATGGCTTTTCCGTGGACCAGTTGATGGTTGTTCTCAGGGAATGTCTCAAATGCAAATGCAGATGGTCGGGCAACTATTTTGCGCAAATCAGGGGTCTTTCCATGGGACAACGGTTAGCGCCAGCGCTCGCCATTGCTTTCATGGCTGAAATTGAGGCACCTATTTGGGAAACACGACATTTGCTTTATTGCCGATATATAGGTGACTGTTTCCTTGTTTGTTCGTCTCAAGCAGAGATAGACAACTGCTTCAAGATTTTAAATGAGCAGTCAGAGTATATAAAGTTCACTCGGGATAAGCCTAAAGGAGAATGGTTACCCTTCCTCAACGTCCAAGTGCATATCTCAAACAGAACGCACAGGACAAAGTGGTACCGCAAACCCAGTAATAAGAATATCTTAGTTCACTTTCTTTCTGCTCATCCCACACAAATTCAGTAGTACGAAATATGTTTCGCATGGTCACCTCCGTTTGCATTGGAAAAGAGGAAAGACGAGAATCTATCAAGCATGCTAGGAAAATTGCGGTCGGTAACGGCTACACATCTATGCGGCCTATCAGAAAAAGACCACTAACCCGAAACAAATCTGGTATGGGAAAAGTACCCTTTTGCGTACCGTTTATTTCCGATGAGGTTAGCGCCGCTATCCGGCGATGTCTGAGGAAAGCTAATCTTGAAGAATCTGTTGCCATCGTGGAGCTCCCTCTTAGTAACCTTAGGCAAATGCACATTCGCAATCACTTATATATTTACGTATTTGCATACACCGAAGTGCAAAATGCCAAAATAACAACGAAAGTGATTGCATGAAATCATGTGTTGTTTATACGATTTTCTGTGTGCAGCGTGGCGACGAATACATAGAAGAAACAGCTAGACCACAATGTATTCGAAGCAAAGAACACCTCGACGGCAAAAGGAAGTCATGTGACTCCACTGCATTAGGTGGTCATAGGGTGCGGCGTCATGACGGAGAAGATTTTGAAGTTAAGATCACGATTTTGCTGTGCGAACCTAGTATTGCGGCGCGCTAGGCTCTGGAATCTTTTTGGATCCACTTCAAGTGCCCAAAGATGAATCGCAAAGAGGAATGTTTCTGCATTACGCGAGAACTCGCGCTCTGTTTAAGGCTGATATTTGATTGCGCTAGTCACCTCACAACAGGTATCTAGCAATGGCAGGATAATGAGCTGATCCTAAGGTGCGATGTTCTCTTCTACTGATAACTATGAGGCCCAACAGTAAACGTAGGTCTTTCTTAGTTGGGCGGATAAGGCGTTTGATCGGATTAATCACGTTCACCCTTTCAGGCTCTGAAGAAGGCGTATTGCCGAAGCGGTAGCTACGAATAAAGGATTGTAACAACCCCGTGTCTGGCTCAATTTAAAAAACCAATAATAATGACTGGTTTACCGCGGGAGGATATTGTGGCCTAATGGGATTTATGAGGTGAGCCGTCAATGAACATGTTTGACCTCGTGCAGTTCGAACTTCCGCAAGACCTCACAAAGAACTATCCATCCGTCGCTGTTCCATATCCTGCAAAAATTTACGCCTCCCCTAAACTTGCTGTCATTGCGAAGTTTCTTCAGGTCTTCCTTCACCACTTACGTCCAGAACTTTCTTTTACGACCAGATGGCCTCCTCCAGTTTGGGTCTGAGAACATCTTCAAGGCAACTTGGACAGGGCGATCCGATGTTCTCCTTACAATGAGACCAGGAAAGCAAAGGTTTTCTGCGGCAACCGTAGAGAACCTCCACTCCTGAGTAAAGTTCTTCGTTATGGCACACCATTGGCGGAAAGTGGCCAACTATCAGTATAAACAAGTTTCTTTCCGTGCAGTTCGGTGTTCTTCGTTGCCGTCGACCGCTGGCAAAGAATCCGATCCGTACATCATGATGGGGCGAACCGCGGATAGGTAGACTCGTAGCTTGACTTCTTTGGCGATGGGGATCGACCAGGGGCACTTCGTTAAGAAGTTGAACACAGAAATGGCCTCAGCGCATCTTTTTGCTGAATATCCCTTTCGTAGCTCCCGTCGTTTTTCAGCATCCAACCCAAATAACAGAACCTACAAGTTCTTTGGTTGTCCCTTCACCCTAATTCCTGCTGAGGGTCTCGCGGAGACCCACATCTGCTCACGTTTATGAGGGCGGAGTCGTAAACCGCGGACTACAGCTAATTTTAATACAGGGTCGACATGTTGCAACTTTGTGATGCTTGAAGTGAATATCACTACGTCACTACGGCGTACTCGAGGTCGACCAAGGGGCGTCCAAATAGTGCAAGAACCACATCAACGGGACACTGCTCAACTGATTTTGCATAAAATCATCGAAGACAAAGGTAAACAAGAAAGGTCCCACGACAGCCCCTTCTCTTACAACAGTTTTCATTTCGAACGATCAAGTAAATCCACTTGGCGTTCGAACAGCAGCGTTCTTCTGCTCTTGTGAAGCGCGTTGAAAAGACGGCCTCGGCGAGGAGAATTGAAAGCGGCTTTGAAGTCTAGGAAGTCTGACTGCATGGGCTTTGAGTGCCAATGCCACATTTCGATCACTGTCCTGACAATGAACATCTGTCAGTCGTGGATCGGTCAAGACGAAAACCAGCTTGCTCGTTACGCCCTGCTTCTTCGCGATGGTTAAATCACTTTGGGATAATCCGTTCCAGAACATCATACATTACACACAGCAAAGATATTCCGCGGTGCTTCTTGGGATCCGTGGCGGATAACTTCTCGCGAAGGTAAGGTTGATTCCACGACTGCTACTCCTTTAGCAGTGTTGAGGACAGGCGAGTACTATCTCAGACACTTCTCCTGGCAATCCAAGCCATTCCAGATACAGAATTGGATCCACGTACAATTCTGTATCTGGAATGGCTTGGATTGCTAGGTGACTCATACAGAATTGTACGTAGATCCAGTCTCCATACAAAGGCGAACTTCTTCCTCGGCATCAAAACTGGAGCGTTGTCTTTGCAGCGCCCTGGATGCAACTGGTAAGAGGGTCGGCGGGGGGACGGTAATGAAGGTTCCGGTGGATTTTCCGCGAATGCCTCCGAGATATGGCGTCCCCAGTGGATATGTCGGCGGATACGCGAACATACCTCGACGAGGTCATGCTCCACTCGTTCATGAAGACGCAAACAACCGTCTTGGATGTTCTTCTAGAAGCAGAGACGTAAAGAACTGGGCAGTTACAAGGAAATATGCAAAGAAGAGTGGTGTGAGCTGTCGAAATTACCGAGTAAGTCAAAAAATAATAGTGTTAAATAGAAGTACATGATATTTTGTATGGTGTTCTAATAAAGAAAGCGAGTGAGTTTTTCTTTGTATCACCTTCAGAAAGTCTGGAAATCTTACCAAATTTAAACTCTTTTTCTTCCTCTAAGTTAGAAGAAGTCAGAGGTACAGAAAGACCCTCTGTCCGGAAATAGATTAGGCTAAAAAAGCTTGGGGGTTACAGGATAACGATAATTCTAATTATCGTTACTTTTTAAAGCTGGAATGTTCCGTTTTAACGAAAATTCTTATGTAAGTAATTTGAAGTTTTTAGATACATCCTTATCTCATATTTCACCTGAGGACCACTCACACCACTCTTCTTTGCATATTTTTCTCTTGCTTCTGGTACGATTACAAGTTCACCTCACATCGCAAATTTGCAGTGGATATGTTTTATTCTCCAAAACAATTTAGTAGATAACGAATTATATCCTAACCGGTGATGCAGCGTATGATTAGCGGTAAGTAAGCAGAGTCAGCTATTTAGATGCCAACGAAAGTGAATCTCTTTAGGATACGCACCATCGCTAATTGCTCTGACGAGGCATAACCGGGGCATGCTGGAAATTCCGCTGGGACCCTCTTTACAAGCACCCGAGTCGGCGTCGTCCTCAAGCTGCTTTTAGTCCGTTCTCCAATATTTATGCATACCCGTTGGCGGAATTTCTTTCTGAATTCATAGTTTCAACTATGAATGCAGAAAGAAATTCCTTTCAGACCTGCCAAGTCGAGCTTTGTTGAAGTTGAAATCCTCAACTTCTCTTCTGCAACCTTAACTTCAACACAACGCCGACAATGACCACCCGCCGGCTCAATGTTCCAGGCATCAACGCATTCAGTTCATCATAGAATGCGTCCTAACTGTTGTCCCCAGCGGTTCCCGTAGGTTTATGTGCACCTACGATCCAGAATTTGTGTTCTCTGCGGTCCCGAATTTATACAAAGGCACTTCTTGACGACGTTGAGCCAAATCCCTCCACCAGGATATTGTAGTCGTTTCTCACAGCTACCGCACAACCTCCTACTTTCTTCTCATCAGGATCGCCGCAATATATGGTGTAGTTGTTACTGCTGATCGGGACGTCCTCCCGCATTTCCTGCAATGTAACAAACGGCGCAAGCAGATGTCGCAGCAGTCTGGACAGAGCGGCCTGTTGGAGTTCATTCAACAACAATCGGCAGTTCAGCGTTACGAAATGGATGTTAGTACTAGATTCCATGTTACCTTCATGCAGTTGGGGCTTTGGCGACGTGCTGAACGGCAGCACCTTTTTGCAATAGTTGCGAAACTTGCGCCATATAACGGTGCAAATTATATAGCTCGTACGTTCCCAAGACGTATACTCAGATGCCCGACTGTTTTTAGTGAAAGCAGTGCCACTATGCATGTAACAATCATAGTTGTACAAGTGAGCCCACGATGATCATTTAAAAGCTATTAGTCAATGAACTAATTCACAGGATACTCAACTGAGGAACATTCATATCAGTCTCCAAGTCCTCTCTTCTTGAATTCTCGGCATTTGATAGTGTATTTTTGTTTTCTTGTTATGCCAACGAGGTTTAGGTGAAACTTTTTTAATGGCCTGACGTTTCGACAAATTCGTCTTTTTCAAAGGCCTGAAAATGGTTCGAGGTCTTTGATACCATGCATATCCCATTAAACTCCTCCTCTCTCCTCGCCAACCCGCGATATTGTTCCAAGTACACCACGCAAGACCTTAAAAGGAAAACAACTGACCAGTTTCACCGACTAGCGGGTTGGTAAACCACCGCGTTCTTAAAGATTGTCACCAAGGCGAATGAGATCTACGCTCTGTGCAGTATCCTTAAGTACTGGTGTGTGGATAACGTTAAGGAAGTGCATGTGAGACAATCTTATAGCTCACAAAGTGTTACGAACGGCAAGAAGTCATTGGTAATTGATAAGCACTCATTTTTGTTATTCATGGACGAATTCCTGACGGAAATCTAGAATGCTTCCAATAGCTTCCTAGCAGATATTCCTTTCTCGTGTGCTAATAGTACATTTTATTTCATACTCATTTCCATCATGCTTATCATTTTTGTGGCGCCCTAACGGTGTCATCGAACTCCCTCGCCTTTTAGCAGCCAAATGTTCCTTGATACGCACGTTCAGCATTCTTCCAGTTTCTCCCATATAAATGGTGTTGCACGTTAGGCATTCTATTTGGTAAATAACTCCGATGTCCGCGCAGTCACCGGCCTTACCGAATGGACAAACCACGCAACATTCTGACACGCATTGCCTAACGTAGAACCTATTGCGAAACGCGGTGGTTTACCAACCCCGCTAGTCGGTGAAACTGGTCAGTTGTTTTCCTTTTAAGGTCTTGCGTGGTGTACTTGGAACAATACCGAGGGTTAGCGAGGAGAGAGGAGGGTTTCATGGGATATGCATGGTATCAAAGACCTCGAACCATTTTCAGGCATTTGAAAAAGACGAATTTGTCGAAACGTCAGGCCAATAAAAGTTTCACCTAAACCTGGTTGGCGTAACAAGAAAAACATAAATACACTATCAAATGCAGAGGTTTCAAGAAGAGAGGACTTGGAGATTGTTGGACAGCAATACCGCCACGATTTTTCCCTCTCGTTCGCGAAGCACTATCGCTTCGTCAAAAAGTGGTATCCACCCGTCAGTCACTTATTTTCCTCCAACGATGCAAGGCGACCGATGTAATTCCACGATTCATTTCTAACAAGAAGTTGGGAGTGACATGCTGCCTTCCTAAAAACCATCCTAAGATTGTTCATCTCTATCGTTGTATCTTAGGTGTTGTAATTAGGGAGAAACAGCGTATATTGCATACTTCATTGTTGAAATGTAATGCTAAAGAATAGGCATGTCGTCGTCTTCTACCAAATCGAATTTGGAAGAAGATTGAGGGTGGGTCGAGGGCGATCTGTGACATTATCCGGTCTAACGCCAAATCTACTCTACGCGCAAAATACGATAGACTTTCGAGTATGCAGCGCGGCCCTGTTTGTGAGAACAATACATCCACAGACCACCGACTACCAATAAGCTCTGATCAAAATACAAACACTGATCGAACGGCTAGAGTCACAGTAATTGATTATACTCATGTTTCCGATAATGCTATGTACTTCTTAAGCGTAGGATCCTCATTTTCGACAGCTCAGAATGTAAATGGGGCGGTCTTTCGTAAAGTTGTAGGAGGCCTTCAAAGACTTAGAGACCAGCTTAGGATCAAGGCCAAACATGAAAACACTCCACAATCCACGTTTGTAAGCAGGAAGCTACTTCCACCTGTCCCGTTCCCTCGTACCTTTTATAAAGAACCTGAACCAGTTCGTGAAGCCGATGTAAAGTTTAGAATTGTATCAGCGGGAGTGTTAGCCTCTTTCAACCAACACCGAAATCAGCGGCATAGAAACTTAACAAGGCATCAATGACAAGGGTTCCGAGAAGTTCGAGAACTAATATCTAACAGGACACTGCGTATCTCAGTGAGCAAGGAAGTAGAGTTTGTGGTTATGCCACAAACACTAGATCGGAAAATAACGGAACGGCATTTAATGGATCATAGTATCGCCGAGTCACAGAAAAAGTTTACTGCACAATATAAACGTCTGAACCATGTTTGGATGAGCGCCGGTAAGGCTGCTGGGATTAACGAAAGATTCCTGAGCAGGTTAAAAGTAGAAACACCGAATTGTCCCGTTTTTTACAGCCTGGTTAAAACGCATAAGCTTTCAAGTAGCAACCTACGCTCAATGTCAGTGGAGACATATAAAATAAGGCCAATAATAAGTTGTGTAGGAGGACCAACAGACCGTATCTCTTGGTTTCTAAATAGAATTGCGAGTCAACTACTACCAAAAGTGTCTTCTCATCTATCAAGCAGTTCACAATTCCTTGAACGTCTTAAAAAATGCCAGATTTGAACGATTTGAACAAAATTGTGTCATGGAGTCATTTGACGTGACTTCTTTGTACACAAACGTTCGAAACAAACAGGCGTTACAAGCGTTATCTGAAATGCTAGATAGACACGCCGTGGTATAGAAACCTTTGGTCTAAGCAAGCAACGCATAATGATCCTGATCAACGAATGCCTCCACTGCAATATTTTCAAATGGTCAAGAAAATATTTCTCTCAAATAAGAGGACTTGCTATGGGCCAAAGGCTTGCTCCAGTTCTTGCCATTTGCTTTATAAGCAGAATAGAACAAGCAGTGATAGAACGTCTTCCACAGATGTACTGCCGTTATATCGATGATTGCTTCATTATGACATCAACGCAATCCGAAATGGACGAATGCTTTAGAATTCTGAATGAACGATCGCAGTACATAAAACTCACCCGAGAACAACAAAAGATGGTTGGCTACCTTATTTGAATGCTCAAATAAAACTACACAATGGCATTGCAAGTGTGAAATGATATCGCAAGGAAAGCTCGAAAAACATACTGATAAACGCAAAGTCAGCCCATCCTAATGGCATGAAAAAGGCAATTATCCGAAATATGGTCAAAACAGCAACAGCAATGTGCACAGGGGATAGAGAACGGGAGGAATCACTAAAACTAGCCACAAGCATAGCTAGTTCAAACGGTTACTCGAGATTGAAATCTAACACCCAATCTCGAACTACGAACAACACAGTGAGGATCCCACGTGAACGTAGAATTCCTTTGTGCATCCCCTTCGTCTCTGACTCCTTAACTGCTGCTATACACCGGACTCTTTTGCGAGCACAACTGCATCATGATGTTGTGTTGGTGAACATCCCGAAAGACAGCATCAAGCGACAGTTAGTCCGCAATAGATTCTACGATAGGCAGTGCGTGTCAGAATGTTGCGTGGTTTGTCCATTCGGTAAGGCCGGTGATTGCGCGAACATCGGAGTTATTTGCCAAATAGAATGTCTAACGTGCAACGCCATTTATATTGGAGAAACTGAAAGGATGCTGAACGTGCGTATCAAGGAACATTTGGCTGGTAAAAGGCGAGGGAGTTCGATGACACCGTTAGGGCGCCACAAAAATGATAAGCATGATGGAAGTGAGTATGAAATAAAATGTACTATTACTAGCACACGAGAAAGAAATATCTGCTAGGAAGGCATGGAAGACGAGTTAAAAAAGACGAGTTTGTCGAAACGTTAGGCCAATAAAAAAGTTTCACCTAAACCTCGTTGGCATAACAAGAAAACAGAAATTCTTATCATTACTCCCCTCTCTCGTTTTTTTTTTTTTTTAGCAGAGCTGTGTCAAGCAATGTCGACCTCGATGCAGTGGATGGAGCCGCCTATGATCGTATCCGTAACGCATTGCATTCTATCCACGCGCGGATAGGTGCGATCAATCAATAAGTTTCATGGAGACTATATATAGTTTTCTATTATCGCATGAGACCAGTGCCTTCACATTCCTCTCATTTACATTGGCACAGAATTAGGAACATTATTAGTAAAAATTAACTGAATTTAGTTATCCTCTCAACTCAGGTATGAGTAAAAATGTCTGAAATAATCCAATAATTTATCGAACTTCAAAGAACTACTAGAAAAAGTACGAAAAGGAAAGCTACAGGGCCACTTCGTAGTGGTAACACTTCACTCAGACCATGATGTGTAAATGTGGCTTTATGTTATCTTGCAGAGTAGTACCGAAAAGAGGTTTCTCAGACTCAAGAGAAAGCGTGCTAGAGCATGAAAAATACGAAGCAATCTCGAAGCTTTTCAGCTTCAGAGAAATGGTCTTATAGAAAAAATGCGTCGAGTGATGATATCTGCAAAAATAAACAAAACCATGGCTGAATCTGGGCGGCATTTCTCCAGCACCAGCAATGTCTGTTGTTCACATCAACAACTACAACGCAGTTATGGGAAAGGAAGGAAGGAAGGACAATATCAATATTAAGGAGATTCGAGTTGACACTCTGCAACTGTTCCTTGTTTCAGATGACTT
The DNA here is from genome assembly GCF_031761385.1 of Necator americanus. Lineage (NCBI taxonomy): Eukaryota > Metazoa > Nematoda > Chromadorea > Rhabditida > Ancylostomatidae > Necator > Necator americanus. Next base: position 21,063,013 of record NC_087372.1, on the reverse strand, counting down.
ATGCGGCACTGTTACGACCGGCAACAGCGGTACGGATTTCACGAACAATCTCTTCTTGTTTTTCTTTTTCTGCAGGAGTTTCGGCAGAACGAAGATCCCCGATGACCTGAGAAGACTAAGTTATCTGAATGAAAACAAAAGACTAAAAAACTAGATTTTAGGAACAAATTCAGAAAATGCGTAGGCGAAAAACAGATGCTCACAAACATAATGGAAAAAATTATAACTGGTATACTTCGAAAAGCACGAGATACCAAAAACATTACCTTCTTGGTTTTGCCGAAATATATCTCGTTGATTGTTGAGCGCATTTTCGACTCTTGATCCTAAAAAAACTAAGAAGTGATCTCTAATTCGTTTCTAAGACCGTATCAAACCCAAATATAATGCAATATAATAACGACACATAAGACAAGTTTTACCTCAATCATTCTCCCTATATTAACGAGATGAGTATTCTGCTCGTTCACGGGAGAATCTTGTTCAACCTGGAAACTCTTATGAAAGTAGGATTCTAGCAAAAATGATATGTGGTTCACCTGTCTTGTCAACGACCCTCCAAGATTCATCATTCCACTTGTTGGTTTGTTTGTTTGGAGCCATAACATAATGGTACTCGTTAGTTTGTAGTGAACTTGGCGAGAAGACTCAAGTTCCAATAATTAAATACAGATGTAGAAAATTAAACAAAATCCTCCAGAAGCTCACTCTTTCATTAATCTCTATGACATGTATAGAATCCCAGCATCCTTGGGTCGCCTTGGTTCCATCACCAGTCTGAAAAAGAATATCTAACTACACTACGATGCATGGAATCCGAAAATAAAGAGAATAGTGACAACAGAATCTGTACCGTTAGATAATGACAACACTGCTAATTTGCTTTTTTAGGCATCAGAGCAAACACCTGGTCAGAACCCTAACGGATCCAGAAATCAAGTTAATATCAGATAATACCATCTTATCTGAGCAAAATGCTGCAACAGAAAAACATACGGATTAAAAAAACTAGGTCAACCTTTTTAATAAGCACTACACCAGCAAACCCATGGTCCAAGTCCCAGAAATAGACAGATGAGATACCTCCTTCGAAATACCTGTCAAAAACGAACTGAAGATATATGATAATTAAGATCTGCTTCTTTTTCACACTCACATATCTCTATAACTCTCAAAAGCTGCATTGGCTTCAATTTCCAATTTACGTAACTTCTCTGAAGGGAGTTGAGCATCCTCAGTGGGAGGATCATAGGTATTTGTCCATGGCGATCTAAATCGCAACCATACAAAACAAGTAATTGCTTGGAGGAAATACAAAATAATGGCAAAAATAATACATCATGCTGTAAAGTCTTGAAGTTATAACTTGAAAAAAAAAACAATACCGATAGCTGTCTCCGTCCCTGCTGTAATCGCAAAGAAGATATTCCTTGCCGGTTTCCTTGTCTTTTGCAACCTTTAGCGGTTGGTCAACGGTTCCTAGAAATCCATAAAATCGTGTACAAGTAAACCCAATTCCCCTAGGACTCGTTGGTTAGCTTAATTTGAGATATATGCAGGCATATATCTACTTGGATAGTCCACATTCCACTTGCGTTAAGCAGAAATCAGTCATTAAAATCAGACAATTTCTTGGTTTACGAAAGTAGATGAAGAATTCAATTAAAAAAAAACAGAAAATGTACCGTTGAAATAAAGGGATAACACAAAACTGTTTCAAACTCCATTATCTGCATTTCTTGGAGGAACTATCACACTCATACTCCCCAGCTATACTTCTACCTCTGTTTGCTCGAGGAGAGATCTCAACATCGCCAGTTTCCTTTTCTTTTAAAATCAAAGAGGTTCGATTCGAACAGACCTTCAACTTGAAGAACGTCCGAAGTCCAGAGTTTCATTTGATGTAGGAAATCTATTCGTAAAAGTCAAGAAAGCATACGTGATTAAACCCACCTAATAAATCATCACAGAGTCCAGGACAAAGGTCGATCAAATCAATCAGATTCTTTTCGCACTGCTGCGGTGGCAACCGCCTCATTAGGTCCAAAGCGCAGTCCAATTGCTGTTCACTCTAAAATTACAATCCCAGAGGAAGTAAGTCAGACATTATTTTCTTATTTGCAGTATTTTGATACGATAGTATAGTCGCGTGAAAACGACTTAGAGACTAGTGCAGTAAGTGATCAAAAGCTGGCGGTGAGTCTAGCAGCTGAGATTGAGATGAGAACATTGCTCACACTAGCTTCACTTAAACTTCTGAAATGAGTGGAGATATGTAAAGATCTCGGAGCTGCAGAGCGAATCAAATTTCACGTGATTGCTCTGCAGGAGACCAATTGCAGAAGGAGCGACGTACGACAGATGAATGACGGTACACTCGTCATTCGTGGAGAGAAGGTTCCGTCGCGAAATGTAGGCGGTGTTGGTTTCGTTGTGCACCCATTTGTCGTCCATCTCGTCGATTCTCACGAGATCCTGTCACCTCGTCTGGCCATTCTTCTCCTCCGCCCTCTGCGCCAAAAATCCATCAGTATCATCAACTGCTACTCACCAACACCAGCAGCTGATGAATCCGAATTGGACGCGTTTTACGAGGAGCTGAAGCACTCCGCAATGAGAAGTCCTTCTACAAATTCGTTGTCGGAGACTTCAACGTAAAACTAGGAAAGGCCACAGAAGAGGAATGCAGGATTGAAAGATTTGGACTAGGGGATCGGAATGAAAATGGCAATCGTCTCGCCGGGCTGTTGTCCGCCGCTCGCCTCTTTCATGGGAACTCTCTTTTCATGAAAAAAGATCAACGTCGGTGGACATGGGAATCGCCCAATGGCGCGATTCGTGCGGAGATCGACCACATACTCACCAACCGGAGGTGGTGTCTACTTGACGTCTCAATAGTACCATCCTTTTGTAGTGGTTCTGATCATCGTCTCCTTCATGCGAAAATACGGCTTAGCCACACGATGGAAAAGAACATTTGCTATCGGCAACGAAGAAGAAAAGAAGTCGTCTACGACGATTGCGTACTCGAGGACTCCCTATCCCAAGGTGACTGGCACATCGAGGAGGACCCAAACGTGGACTACGAGATGCTGCTCAGAGGATTACGAGCCTGTGCTGAACGTGCCTCGAAGCCGCGCACGACAAACTTGGATCGAATTTCGAAGACCACCAAGGAATTGTTAGGAAGAAGAAGGGCTTTGACGCTTGATCCGAATGCATCGCACATTGAGCGGTTAGTAGCAAACACTAGCTGCAGAAAAGCGTTGCAGGTGGATCTTTTGAAGTACAGGCAGAAGAAGATTCTAGAAGCAGCACAAAGAAGAACGAGTCTGAAGAAGTGCCGCAGGGATCTCCGCGAATATAATATTCCGCTAGCAACCTTGCTGAGCGAAGACGGGACTCGCACGTCTTCTCGTCGTGAGATGGAAATCATTACGGAGAGGTTCTACTCGAACCTTTTCCGTTCATCAACTCCTGTGTCAAGCCCAATCATCCCCACTGGCGAAGCTCCACCACGGATTCTCCCTTCGGAAGTACGAGTCGCTATCAAGAGCATGAAACCTGGCACAGCCCCCGGACCTGATTTTATATCAGCAGACTTTCTTCGGGCTGGTGGCCATCCGCTTCATGTAATCTTAACAGCGCACATGACATCCTATCTTCAGAAAGAAAGGATCCCAGACCAGTGGAAGACCTCGCGAACCGTTCTTATCCATAAGAAAGGTGACCGAGAGGACCTTCGGAACTACCGTCCGATATGCTTGCTGAGCGTGTTATAGAAAGTATTCACCAAGATCATCCTCACGCGCATATCTAGGACGCTGGATGAAGTCCAGCCTCAAGAACAAGCTGGATTCCGCCAGGGGTTCAGCTGCTTGGACCACATCCAGACGTGTGTAGAGTCATAGAGGTTTGCCGGGAATACCGCCTGCCCCTTGTTCTAACCTTCGGCGACTATGAGAAAGCCTTTAACAGCGTAGAAACGAATGCAATACTGTCAGCGCTGGTCGATCAAGGTGTGGACGCGTATTATGTGAGGACATTAGCCAACTGCTACGAACAATGCAGGACTAGGATACAGCTTTTCCACCGCCCTCTCACCATACCCATTGGAAAGGGGGTACGACAAGGCGACACTATGTCGCCAAAGCTGTTTACGGCTGCATTGCAATGGATAATGAAATCACTTTCCTGGGAAGAAAGGGGCATACGTGTTGATGGAAGATTTCTCTCGAAGCTTCGTTTCGCGAACGACATCGTTCACTTTTCGAGCAGTACCAATGAAGCAGAAACGATGCTCAACGAATTGAACGAAGCAGGGAAGAGAATAGGACTAAGAATAAACAGAAGGAAGACACGGTTCATGAAGAACGCCTACTGCGAGGACGGAGGAGTACAACTTGAAGGCTCCCAAATCGTGGAAACTTCGTCATACGTATACCTCGGACGTTCTATGAACATGGAAAACGACTTGAAGGAAGAACTGAATAGAAGAATGAGAGCAGCATGGGTAGCATTCGCAGCCGTCAGGGAAGCCACGGACCAGCTGACGGACCAAGATCTTCGTGCCCATCTGTTCGACTCGACAGTTCTTCCAGCGCTCTGTTACGCAGCGGAGACGTGGGTAGACACCGCGGCCACGGCTAGGAAGCTACTTACCACCCACAGAGCCCTTGAGAGATTTCTTCTGAAGTTTAACCGGCGTACACAACACCTAGCCGGTCTTCGCAACTTCGACTTAAGAGGAATGTCCCGTCTTCGCGACCCAGCGGAATATGTATCGAAAGCAAAACATAGATGGGCCGGTCACATCATGAGAAGAATCGACGATAGATGGACTAAAAGAACGCTAGAGTGGATCCCAAGGGACGCTAAACGCCCCCGAGGAAGACCGCCAACAAGATGGAGTGACGTGTTCGCTGCACGGATGGACCAGCTGAGAGCTCAGCTGGATACGGCTCAAGGACCTCGTCAACGTCACTCACGAAGCTTGAGAACATCTTGGATGACAATAGCGAGGGAACGAAACGAGTGGAAGAGATGCTGGGGCCCGCACGTCGAGTGAAGACGGGCCATCTAAGTATCTAAGTAAGTATGTACAGATCGAGGATATGATCAGGTCTCACCTCGATCACAACCGTCGACTCCACCGCTTGTTTAGCTTATCCTTCCGAAGTATGAGGCGCAGTGGAGGCAGCAGTTGGAACCGAGGTGGAACCTTCGCAAACTGCAGCGTTGAGTGCTGTCAGCAAAGGTTTCACCATGCTCCCAGTCACTACGGTCCACCAAAGCGCCTCGTGTGCTTCATGTGGTTTTGACCTTGCTATAAGTACCAGTCTGAATGTCCAGCTAAAGCCGGAATTCAGACTTTTTTGTGGTGTTCTCTTCGCTCGCATTCACTGATCAATTAATCAAAAATTAATGGCAGTGACATATTCTGTAAAATCAGAATTCTGTTTTTCTAGTAACATTTTCTTTCTTTTTTTACAATAATTAGAAGCGAAAGATTTCATAGTTTTCTTTCTAAACGCATCAGTCCTACATTTTGAGAGTATTCAAAGCAACATTACAAGTCACATTTAGCTTCAAACACTCCTTCGATTCCAGTATAATATAGACACAGTTTTCAAGCATTACTCGAAGTATGGGTGTTCTTCCTGTTTTCCCCAACAGCAACGTCACATTTACCTTTTGCAACATCCACACGAAGTTACTGCGTGATAATACTGCACCAAGGAACACCAATTCTACACCATTGGACCTGTCGCACCCCTTTTTATAGGTATCTGGCGCCGGCGCAACAATCCGACACCGGTGGGCCCGTCGCACCCCCAGTTTCGAAGTTCGTGACTGACACACACACAAACACACAAGTGACAGAATAAGCCCGTTATTATCTATCATGATATCATGATATCATTATATATATCATGATTATTCTCTAGAATGAAAGACAAAACTCTTACTTGGAATAATATTTTAAAACTGTGTTGGTATTGGAGGAATATAGGTGTAAAATCATGTTCGAATAATCTAAAAGTGTAGAACTGACGCATCTAGAAAGAAAACTGTTAAAATTTCCATCTCTACTTAAATTTCTAATTAAAAAAGAACGAAGTAGGCGCTATCGGGAATATCTGAGTTTAATTTGAAGGAAGACACCACTACTTTAAATTATCATTAATCACTAGAAAAAGCGAAACGAGCACCACGAGAAGTGTGAAATTCTGCTTTAGGCGAACATTCAGACTGGTAAAATAATAAGTCGAAGGATGCATGCTTTACCAGTCGCCTGCGAGAAGTTGAATATCAAATTTTAGAAAAAGCTGTCTTATCCAATACTTTCGTCTGACATCTCTCCCAGTTTCCGAGGCCTTCCTCGGTGTTCTCTAGATATGGGAGTTTATGGAGGTATGCAGTAGCTAAGTCGAACCCGATAACATCGAAAATATTTTTTTAAAAACCCGTCTCTAGAGCTATAGTCAAACATCATGGTACCCATCCCAAAATTGTGCCGAATCAAGATATATTATATCAAGATCAAGAAGCTATTGGATTCTGGAATAATTCGTGGCCATTTTTTTTACTTAAAGAGTCACTTGGAAGTAAGAAGTATATAGATAGATAGATCCTCTAAGAGTAAAGCTTAGCCCTTAGGTCCCCAAATGATTTAATTATTTACTTCGATAAACAAGGGCGTCATTGAGTGCCCCCTCCCCAAACTACATCTTACCTTCTCTAGCTCAAAAAAAAAATTTGTATTTTGACTTTCCAATTTCGTAGACTCTCATTCTTTCAAACTGCTGAAAGGGAATGTCAAGTAGGGAAACAGAGCACTTTCGAGACCTGCTTTTCACATTTATTCAAACCGATACTGTCGAAGCTCCTCATGAGCTGCTGTGCTCATGCTCATGTCAGGCATCCTCTAAAACTAATGCTTAGATTTTGTGGCTCTGACTGATTTATTTATTTACTTCTAGAAATAAGAGTGCGACTGAATGTTCCCTCCCTTCTTCCTAACGACTGTAAATGAGCGCATGTGAAAGCAATCTTCTTGTGGCTAGTAATCAAAATAAACGGAGAGTGCGGATTAGCAGCTATGAATTATGCATAACGAAACCCAATATCACCAACTAACCATTGTTATCTCAAGCTTCCTTCCTGTGACGAAAAGTAATGACGACTGTAGGAAAAAAAATGATCTGAGTATCAGGGACCTCAAGGTTGAACTTCGGTGAACTCCGGATGAAGGGAAAACCACAGCCTGTAAGATCACTGGAACACAAAGCCACATACTTTGTTTCGGCGGCTGCGTCACGGTGCCATGCTGGAGCGCAACAGCGATATTGCTATTACATTATGGGATGTTATTGTATTATGGGATATTGTTAGCAAAATAGGAACGGTAGGTTTAAGATTTGCTCGGATTTCTCACCATGTAAGAAAATCAGTGTGTTCTCACTGATGCATGAAAGAGTGAACCGCCTACCGTCTATCCTTGAGTTATTTTCTTCTATTAATCTTTTGGAAATTTCGTCAGCAATTCCTAGAGTTGAATTTATTCTTTTAGCAGATTTGCTTATTTGAATATCAAACGTGATTTACTAATTCCAACAGTCTGGGTACTCATGACCGCTGCGGAACTGAGAAGTGATGGGCGCCTGATATAATGTATTAAAAACCGTTAGAATTCTATTTATTAGTTGATGAGCTTAGTGTTGTGTGCTGAGACTGTTAGGATCTTAATCCGCATAGATCCAAAGGTTACAAGTGGTTCATTTGTAGATTTGTTGCAAATAGGAAGACTACCACTAGCGGAGCAAAGCTGTCTATTGGACTTAGAGTTATAGTCGGGTCAAAACGGCATCTGTCTCTGTACAGTTGTAGAAGCGGCTGTACTCGAAGCTACGTGGCGGAGACAGTGGCTTCGATCGAGGTACGACCATCGATGTTATAGTCGGGTCAAAACGACGTGAAGCATGGTGCATTTGCGTACGCGCTCGAAACAGCGCAATGGATTTAGCAGTTGGAACCGATGTGGGACCATCGCAAACAGCAGCGATGGGTGGTGCCAACAAGGGTTCCATCACGCTCCTAGCCACTACGGTACAGCAAAGCGCCTCCTGTGCTTCATGCCGTTTTGACCCTACCTTAAAGGCATTACCCCATGAATCTGAGGTGGTGCAGATTTCAGGTGGAGTATTTGTATACGGGATGGGAGAGGGGGGTGGTTCCGTCCATTTCTTCCTAAATGCCGTAAAAAACGGCCCGGAAGATGTGGCGCCGCACAAGGCTGGCGCGCTCCAGTCGAGCTCGTTGTAGAAAATAGTGCGCCAAAACGTCTGAAGCCGTATCTTCCGGGCCGTTTTTTACGGCAACTAGGAAGAAATATACGGAATCACCCCCTTCTCCATAGTCTCCCATCCCGTATACGAATACTCCACCTGAAATCTGCACCACCTCAGATTCGTGGGGTGATGCCTTTAAGTACCAGTCTGAATGTCCAGCTAATGCCGGACTTCAGACATTTTTGTGGTGTTCTCTTCGCTCGCATTCACTGATCAATTAATCAAAATTAATCAAAAATTAATGACAGTGACATATTCTGTAGAATCAGAATTCTGTTTTTCTAACAACATTTTTTCTTTCTTTTTTTTTTACTATAATTAGAAGAGAAAGATTTCATAGTTTTCTTTCTAAACGCATCAGTTCTACATTTTAAGAGTATTCAAACTTTAGCTTCAAACACTTCTTCGATTCTGCGCAAGATATTGAGGGAGCAAAATCACTGTTGAAAGTATTGCTCTCCTAATCAAACCAGTTTTGATTGTGAGAGATCAGACTGAATAAATCGCGGACAAAAACACCACATAAGCCTCTGCTTTGAGGTTGGGGAACTTAACCGAAACAACAACTCGAAACCCAAATTTGTTCGTGTCGGGCAAAATCAGCAAAATGAAAACAGCAGGCAAAATATAGAATAAAACAATTTAATTATTCAACAAAAGTTCACACCAATAAACACTCAAGTGTCTGTGGAACCCCCACAGATCAAGGAAAATTCTATTTAGCACAATCAAACTAGTGAACTACTGATATTGATGACTGCTGAAGGCAATATTTGGAATGCCAAAAAACAAGCATATGAAAAAGTACTATTTTTCTTCGATCCTGGTGCACAAAGAACAGTAATCGAAGGAAATCTTGCACAACAACTCAGTCTACCTAAGAACACAACTGAAATCTGCACTATGTCTAGAACTGGCGGACATATCTAGTGTTTCGAAAGTCATATGGTTCCGATAAAACTAGGAACTGCTTTTGGAGAAGAAATCTGTGTGACCATACAGACCAAATCAGTCGTAACAAACGAAAAACTTTCAGTGAAATTGAACGCAGAAGATATTGAGTTCTTGAAAACAAACAGCATCTGTTTAGCAAACTCAAAGCTTCGTGGTGAGCTTCAAAGTCCACACATTCTCGTTGGACTGGACTACTACCTCAATTTTGTCACGGAATCCGAACACCGTCTGATTTCTATATAGCAAAAAAGTTTTCGGACCCACAATTTATAGTCGAGGAATCAGCAAAGCAAGTGATACCGCTAACACAGTATGTCACCGCCTGACAGGAATTTTCGAAAACATAGAACAAGATCTCTTACAGAAAATGTTTGAGTTGGATGCCCTTAGCATCAAGCCGGAAGAAACCCAGGGAAACGAAAAAGTTCAAAAATACTTTGAGAAATACTCGAAATTGATGTCATTTGAAAACAACATCATCACAGCTCCCTTTCCGCTGAAGGAGAATGTAATTCAAGTAAAAAAATAACTACTCAGTAGCTATAAGAAGGCTAGAATCCTCACAAAACATCCTCCCATGTAATTCTGAACAAAAGCAGTGCTACTGATATTTTGTGAACAAATATGTCTACGAAGGAATCGTAGATACCTAATAGCAGACTGCAATGCGTTTCTAATACATGCCACGTACAGGGGTACGGAAACCATCGAAAAAGGTCTCTTTAATAATAGTCTTTGACACTTCGTTTAAACGAAAAGACCACCTTAGCCTGAACGACGTCATCCCAAAAAAAAAAAAGAATCCTTCGTGAGCAAAATACACAACATTCTTACCTTCTCAAGGTTCAAAAAGATAGTCTTAATGTCTGATATTGAATGAATTGAATTGAATGATTTAAATATTGAGCCTTCAAACAAATCCGATTGATAGACGCACACAAAGATCAATGCAGATTCATGTGGCTTCGGAACGTTGATCGCCCACCTACAAAAGACAACATCGTCGAAAATAGATTTAATAGGCTTCCTTTTGGCTTGTCCGAATATATTAAATATGGCTATTCTGTCCTACTTGGAATCTCAAAAGTCGAAACTATCCACAGAAACTGCAAAAAATCTGTATATGAATAATATACTTTTGCAAGCAGAGTCAGTTCCTGAAGCTGTACGAAAGCACAAGGAATAAAAACATTTTTTCAGCAATGAATCTACGTGAGTATAACTCAAGAAGAAGTAGTAAACTGAACTTCTGAAGAAGTAAATTTAAGAACTCCATATTCCGACAAACTACAATGTGGGTCAATGAAAATACTAGGAGTCGATTATAATACTATCACAGACAATTCTACTGTGAGAAAAAGTTTCCCTCACTGTAAACAGTTTACCAAGAAAGACGTGGGTCAAATTAATTCGATTGATGACCTAATAGGTTTCCCAGGAAGTAGAAACACCAACGCCAACGCCATCCACCCAACCCACACCAACAACGCCAGCTCGTCATCACGCCAACGAAGCCGCTCGCCGAGGAAAAGAAGAAACTTGAAACCCTTGTGATAAAAGACGAATGATAATTAAATTCGTTGAATGTTCAACGTTGATTTCTACATGTCTTTACTGTTTCTCCTCGCGGCGCAGTATCATCATAACGATTATGGTCCCTTATCGTGACCTCACTGCGACTCAAGTAGTCATGAGCGTGACCCACTTATAGTAGCTCTTGCTTGATGTGTGTTAGACATACTTCGCCTTGCTTGCTACTGTGCGGTTGTCTGCGACAATAAAAATTTACTGAACACCTATTATTTGTCGGAATGATACGGGCCAAGATCCCAAGTCTCCGCGCCCCACATACTTTTTGACGCGAATCCAAAAATCCTAATTTCTGCACTTTTCCTCGTTGTACGGTTGCAGTGGTCCGAAAAATCTTTGAAAAACCCCACCGCCATCGTTTCAAAGAACACCAAGGAAACCCCTCAGCTGCAAATCCTTATCTCTGTAGTGTTCTAACTCTTTCTAAAACAAGTTGGGAAAAACCCAAAAATAAAAGGAAAAGTCTACTATCGTTCAACTAGGTTTCAACAAAAAAAAAACTAGAAGGACACGAAATGTTGCAAAAACAGAGAAATTCGACATCTAATGCATTGCAAAATTGTACTGCATCAAATCTGTTGTGGATGTAGTTATTCAGCAACTTGTGCAGCTTACCCTGCATTGATTTATCTTAAAGATAGCCCCTTAATCTGGCGTGGTGAGGGAATCCACGAGAAAAGCTAGAGATGGGGTTGCGGGATAAGGGCTGGCTCCGCTCACCTCCTAATCGACGTAAAAAACACTTTGGACATTACGAAGCACGTTAGAACGCGCCTCTATGGGCCCCTTTAGCAGCGTATTCATTGCTTCACATGAATAAGCTGCTGGGGGAGTGAGAAGACATCACTGATCTTCAACCAATCCCACTTTAACAGGGTGCTTGCACAAGGGTTTCGCGTTGCAACTGAAATCGTCGCAAAAAAAATGTCCCGGATCCCGCAATCTACAACCCCAACTATAGCTTTTCCCGTGGATTTCTTCATCACGTCATTCATAGTATGCTGTATTTAATTAATTTCCAATTACAGATGTCCTGCTTCATATGGTAATAATGACGAAACTTTTTTTTTCTAAACTAATACTATGCAAAGTCATCTTTGTTGGATGAGAATTATGACCATATCACCAATTTACGCTAAATGCAAAAGTTTCACTTCTGTCTGAGGTCCCTAATGGTTTTAATATGAGCGACGCTACATGTAACAATTAATTGTCAGTGGACCTCTCACCAAAGTGCGCATTAACTATCTTGATGAACAGGCTAATCTTCGACATATTGAATTGGTCGTAACGGAAGAGTGCCCAAAGCAATACGAAGGTTATAAAGGAAATGAAGTTGCCTCCTACGGTCTCTTAGTGCTCAACACGATGTCATCCTGGTACGTTTCTCCTGCATTAAAATAGTTACACAAGGATTTATAATGCCTAGATTTCACGGTTGTGATAATAAGCTGACTTTTTAGGAGAATCGGAATTTTTAGATTGTTACTTGCATTTTAAAGTATTTATTTGTCATCTCATTATCTTCACAACTTTTATCACGTCATTTACAATGTATTCTACTTATTACAGTTAATCGATGGTTCGGGGCCGGTTAGTGTATTGCACGGCCAGCGAAGATATCCCAAATGTCATCAACGATAGTTCACAGCACCAAGAAAATGGTGATTCGTTTATCTTTAACACTGATTCAAGTAGCACACTAGCTCCATTATTAGATGTATGAAGAATAGGATTTTGTATTATTTTGCGACTTCTGTCGTTTCATATCAACTTAACAATTTTGCCATTCAAATTTTTTCAAAAAAAAAAAAATTTCTTCCTCAAAATTCTGTCTCTAGGTCTCGAGTATTTTTCATTCATTTAATCGAATATCACACGAGGTTATTTACTTACCTTACATATGATGGATATGACTCCTTACAACCCCTTCTTGAAAACCACAACCTATGCTTGACTTTGGATCGAAGTGCGGCAGCGGTACTCGAAACCAATGCAGCTTGCCTTTTTGGATTTCAGAGCCGCTTTCGACTCTCTTCATCGAAGCCGTCTCAGATGAGCAGCAGAGATTGCCCAATGCAAAACCGCAGACGCTACAGCTATATTAGTTACATTAATGGGAACACCAATGCAACCAAATCTGTTTTATACGACTTTTTCTAGGATAGGGAGAATTGAGCTCGCTGACGCTCATAGTCGTGAACACTGACGATTCGCATGGAGATACCAACATCGTTAATTTTATAATACTCTGCCTCTAAGATAACCAAGTACAAATGTAGTTGCTTCAAAGAGTAAGGCAGCTTTTTGCATATGTAGGAACCGACATGCAATAAGGTTATGTAGATCTTTAAAAAGGCATAAACAACACTAAAAAGAGAATAATTGACTGATTCTACTCTTTAAAGAAGTCCCATTCATCACTATGTCTTAATAATTCTATGCGAAAAAAAGGGAAAATTAGAAAACAAATCCTGAACAGTTTGCGATTGAAAAATTGAACCCATATCGAGTAGAATTTTACTGTCAACATCGAACAGCTGAAAACTGACCAAATATGTTTATGTACATGAAAGGCTATAAAGATATGCAGAGACATAAATACGAAGAACATCGAACCAGAACATGTGGAGGCATGTCAAACTATAATTTAAAAAAAAAGACTAAAGAATCCTATCTCATGAAAATAACTAGAACGGGTGCGTATCGTTAGATACCCGCAGCGTCCGCAACAACCTATCCTTAGGGGAAACGACTGACAACGGCGATCGTTAATTGCCCTGCGCAGCAGTTGATAGCGTTAGCACAGCATTGCGCTGCGTTTACCTTATGTTTCGAAACTTTTACAAACCATTGCAATATCTTAGTTGCATTAAATGCTCTGTATAAATACAAATATATCTATATCTTCTATGTAGTTTTCCAATCACGAGTCTGCGTCTTTCAACGACCAGGTTCGTGATTGAAAAAGGTATCCACACTTCTTAACTTTTATTTTGAACGTCCTCAACTTCCTTTATGTTTTTTGATGTTGTTTTCTTCTTGTACAAATCTTCTACGTTTTTGCTTCATTTTTTTTAATTGTTAGCATTTTCACTTTCTACGTTGCTAGCTTTTTGCCTTTTTGCTCTTTGAACCTTCCTAAAGGCCAACTTTATCGCGTTATTGCAATACAAATACGGCAGATGACCCCAGTGATGTGGTTATTGATGGGCGTGGCTTAGTGATCACAGCTAGCCTAAGATGTGCCTGCTCCGGCCTACCGACAGTCTGTTCTTCGGGCACTTATTCGGCTGCGGGTACCTAACGACCACGACCACGACCACCCCCCCACAACTAGAACTTGTAAAATGACAATGCTGAATAATTGGTAACAGGTAAACATTAGCAGCACTCCCAATATAATACAATGTCCACATTATTCCCAAGCAGTATACAAGTTGCAACAACAAGAAAAATCTGCGCCAAGAAACGAAAGTGGAGGTTTGTGCAGATGATTTCATCATATACGCAACAGTAAATTTTAAGGAAAAAAATTAACAGGAAAAGTACGAAGGCTAACCATGAAACTGTAGAAAGTCTAGCTTACATTTTTTCTTCATTATAGTCAAATGGATACGATAGATTTACCATTTACCAACAATTAGAACAACACAATACAGTGCGTTCGCTCAAATGGTGACATGTCGTAGGTTCGAGGATCGTTGATCACAATTTGTATCAAGATCTATCCCAACAAGTGTAAACTTGATGGAGGGTAACCTCGTATGCACAGCACACCAGCCATCAGGTCTGCAAAGCAATTCCTTAGTAAAAGAATCGGTAACCACCTTTTAAAAAATCGTTTTGTTCAAAGAGGCAAAACGAGAAAGCAACATGGAGCGAAGGCGTAGATCCAACGTGAACTATTGTATACGTAGCTGTCAATTATATATGAAACGCAAGTAAAGGATAAAGGATTGCAGGTCAATCTCTTTGGGATGCCCCTCATGTTTGACTTCAGTTCCGAACTGGTAGAGGTTTATGAACGCTTGTGGATATACATATACGCATATACAGCGATTTGCCAGGTGAGCCGATATATCAAGTCAGTATTTTTGTTTGTGTTTCTATTCACCCAGACAATTGGTAATAACTTATGGATTCCGAAGCGATAAAATACGAACCATCGACCATAAATTCGCAATCATGAAATATACATGTTTTGAAGATACTCAACGAGTATTATGCGGACTTTCTTAGAGATTCGAGATTTACAGATTATATATCGACATGTCAACCTATGTAACAAGTAAAGGAAATTTCTCAGCGCAAAAACAACATTAAGGGAAATTTACTTATGTGGGTCTCTCCGTATGCGAGTGGGGCCGCGTATACGACTCTGCGGTGTTGAGGTAGTTGAGAGGGACCATTTAGTTGTCTCGTCTTTGACTTCTACTTCGGCGAGCAAAAAAAAAACGTCTATAGAGCACGAACATTGTAGTTGATTTCCTTGTTAGTCGTTAAAATCACTAATCGTTAAATCGTTCCGTTCGCACAATGGCCCCTGCTGCTAACTTGCTGACTCTTCGAGACTTCACTTGTTACTATGTGGCCGGAGACTGCACCGATATGCAAGCAGGAACTTGACAAATGGCTCGCTGATAATGGATTGTTGTGGAAGGAACTACATTGCCCAAACTGTGGAAATCCCCATAAAGTCACGAACAAGGCGAACTCAACGGCCCACCAACTTCGAAAATGCGTAAATATGAGTCATTGCATGCATGTTTAGTGAACGTGGGTTCCAGAGCCTTTTTTTTTTTTTTTTGAAAGTACTGCATGATAGGACTTTGCTATTCACTTCTGGTAAGCTTGTAGCGGGTCGGGTGTAGTGTAGCGGTCAGAGGTTCCGCTGCCTGCACGATCGATCGAAAGTTCGAATTCGCCCTAGTGCTCACCAAGCCTTTGTCCCTCCGGGTCGATAAATTGGCAGCAAACTTGTCTGGGAGGATAAAAACACTGACTTGACACATTGGCTAGCCCCCGCAAGTCATTGTGTAGGCCAGTTACAAGTTCGTAAACCTCAAACGATTCTGAATTGAAGTGAACGTGGTGGCGCATCCAAGCGGATTGATTAACGACACGCACTTTATCTTTTATCCTTTAAGCTTGTTTGGAAAGCTTGGTAAAGCTAAATCACTAGTAGTTCTTGCTCCGTCTTCCTTTTTTCATAGTATCTTTAGCCAACATGTCAGGGTCCTTGAAAATTAATGCTTAGGCTGCCCGCGCGGCTGTGAGCCCTGCGGGCAACCTTAAGTTTTAGAGCCCCTGACTCAGCTATTCACTTACAGTAGTGATCTGTCAACTGATAAAGTATTCTGAACTAAAGCGGCAGCGCATCGCAAGCAGATTAACGCTAGAAAATTCTGATTTATCCTTCAATTGTATATGATAGACGAGTGTAGCGCAGTCGACAAAAGGTTCAATGATTTAGAACCCTTTAGTGCCTGTCACCAAGCCTTTCATTTCTCTGGAGTCGGTAAATTGCTAACAGACTGACTTGACACATCGGATCTTCCCACAGAGTTACACGCAAAAATAAACTTTCATGAACTCAAACAATTCTGAATTGAAGTGGAACGCATAGGCACATCCCATGGTGATTAATAAACGCAGTGCCTCTAATTGTGCATATTAAACAGCCGGAACGAAGCAGAACAAGGAATGAGAATCTACGTGGGCTTAAATGCCATCGTGCTATCCATCAATCGCCGTCTTGACAATGGCGACAGGCTAGTGGCCGCATCCTCCAAATACCTAACGCGTCACGCCGACAAAACAAGTTCGACGTCGATCATAATACCTTCTGGTTGTGTAAATCATGCTAAATAAAGAACATCCCACTCCTAGAAAGCCTACTGCAGCTGTTACCCCATATTGCTACCAACTGCCCTTACTTAACATTCTTAGATAATCATTGTTCGCACCTTCAAATACGCGCTGATTTTGTTCCAGCGTCTTCTAGGCCATCTTTCCCAAGTAAATGGCTAAGAATAGTATGCCTTTATCTATCATTTAAGAAAGGATACTACTGGCCTGAAGCACGCAAAATCGGGACTTTTGAAACATCCTATGGAACATGTGCGTACACGACGAGACCAAGTGGCTGGCACTACAACACGTATTTCACGGAGATCTGAACATATTGAGAATTACTATCATGCATTTAGTAATCACATTTGAATGCCTCAATCTACTAACTTAGAATGCGTGTAAGTGGATATAAACATTTAGTAATTCTTTTGAAAAAAAAAATGAATTGGAGCACCCCGGGACTGCCGTTTAGGAGAAGCAGTAGCGCTCCAGACCAGAAGAAAATCTGTACATATGCGAATAGTGACGTACTTGGTGCATTGCTCAGATATTCAAGCAGATCCCTTTTGTAGAGCACATGCGATTCGTCCACTTCAAATACTTGGAGCAAAGCGAATCTATCGTTCTCGTGAGCGAAAATGGGAGCAACCAAACCTATGTCGTAACACACAAACAACTCACGACAGCGCTGAAACAGTAACAAAGTGAATGACTGGATTATGTTTGCACACAATAATTGGCAACTGCTTAATTTGTACCTTAAACTCTGGGTACATGTAGAGAGACCTCCGTTTATTCAAAGACATCACCATCATGTAAGGTGATATTTTATGTTTGTCGAGAAGGGTAAGCCGATTTATAACAACACCAAGATCCAGCAATGTCCGAACGTACGATATAAAAACCTATACAAAACTACTATTATCTACGCCTTAGTATACAGATGAAGATAAAAAATCTGTGTGAATGAGTGGATGTCTATTCCGTATCTAAACCTCAGCAAACAGACCAATTTTGATCTGTACGCAGACACTCTGGATTGCGTGCGTATAGTTAGTGACCCACGCCTCTTGCGGCAACTTATCCTTATAGTAAGTGGATGCAACGATGATCGATAAAAGCACTGCGCAGCAGTTAGCAGAATAAGTAGTGTCGGTATCACATTGTGCTGCACTTAACTTAGACCCCATCTACCTCAACGAACCAGCTCGGTTACATAGTGTTAGCAAACCAGATTTAAGCTTGTAATAGTGATATTTATCTATTTATTTATTCTTTACATGGTTATTCATGTGTTTATGAATAGGGTATACAACGAGCAAATAGCACAAATAACAACAGCAAAAGAATAGTAATGAGCATATACATACTGAATACAAGAGAAAAGACCTCTAATTAGTTGTTTGTTTGAGGAATCTGGTAAAAGCTTTCTTCAATACTGGAAGCTTAGTGGGAGTGGGTATTATAGAGAATCCGCACGCATTCTCTATTTTTGTTCATCTCTTTCTGGAATTTCTCTTTGAATGAATCACAGAAATTTCTATTGTACTGCGTTCTCAAATCAATGACTAATGTCAAGGTTTGCTTTATCCGCGTCGGCTCATATCTCATAGAAGATCTGATGTTTTGAAATAGCTGAGCTTTCTAGCCGCATTCTTTGTCGCACACAAAAGAACATAGCATTATCATCAGTGAGAGCACCATCTGCCATGACTATTTCCCCCGCTTTATCTTATATTGAAACGCATCTGTCATCGTTTGGTATAAAATAGAAGCTGTTAGAACATTTATGCTCTTATTGTCAGTTTCTTAAGCGTTTCCGTTAAAACTTTGAAGTCCTACCTTTCTCTCATCATCCGTATGATTGGTCGTATTATCGTTAGTATCGTTCGTATAGTTCATTTGAAGTAAAGTTTAATTACCCAACTTTGAGGTCCTCAAAGAGGAGCGGTCGAGGTCCGCGACTACACGGAGAAGCCCGAAACTTCTTTAGGTATTTTTTGCACACAACTGAATAGTCCGAGCCAGCTCTGTCAACAAAAAAGTGTTGTTTCACTGAAGACCGAGGGGTAGTAAGGTTAATCTTAAATGTAACACCACGTATTATCGATTTTTAGGGAGAAGAAATGAGGGATTTTCAGACTAGTTTAACCACATAGAAACATGCACCATCATTTCTCCTTCTTAGGACAGAGATTCTAAATCAGGCAGTCTATTTCTGGATGATGCACTAGGTACTGCATTATAATCATATCCAACCTAGTTGGAATAACAAAAAAGCATAAATACAATTCCATAGGATCCTTAGTTTTCTGGTAAGGTTATTCTGAACTCTTTCGGTGTTCGTATATAGCTCCCAGGTTATGATGTTTAAAATCAACTCAAGAATAAGTCGGATATATGTCTTATAAGCTTTTAGTATAGTATGTGGATAGTTTGTCATAATACATCTAGACAAAATAATTAATTTCGTGGTTTTTTTGTGTACCATCATGTTCCACTGTTTGTCGAATGTAAAGTCCTTTAAATGAAAAACGATGCAAAAAACTTGGTTTTCCCTTTTGACCGCGAATGCACCGCATTCAACATCACTTGAGGAGATCTCTTGAAAGAGGTCGGATGTGTAAACTATAAAAAGAATAGGTGATAGGTCGCCGCCTTGTGGAACACTGCTACATGCTCTGTGAATTGTAGAAAGGCTGCGGTTAACACAAACGTGAAATGTTCTATTGGAAAGAAAAGAGTGTAACCGGGTTACGACTAAACGATGAATTATCTAAGTTATAGTATTAGATTGTCGTGTGCGATTTTATCAAAAGCTTCGCAGAAATCGAAGTACAAGGTATCTAAATCTGCATCTTTATCGAGCGTTCCACTCATTCAAGGCAGTGAGCATAGCCGTAACTGTGGACTTGTTGCTTTGAAATTCATGTTGATTTTGCCTAATGACAGAATGAGTAGCAAGATGATTAACAACCAACAACTTTTAGATTTTTTCAAACAACATTGCAAAAATCAACTAACACTAATGGCTCTAAAGTTGTTTTCTTGATTCCCTGAGGAATCTTTATTTAGGAATGGGTTATTCCTAAATAAATATTCCAGTGGCAAAATCCTTTTCTTCCTAAAACCAGAAAGCTATTCCATTTTTAGGGAACTTCTCCTCTCATGAAGCTGAGATTAAAGAGAAAGTTGAGGGGCATTACTACTTATGAAACAGTAGTTCTTATAAAAATAAATGGAGTTCTACCAGAAGTGTGCGAGTAGGAACTGGGCCATTTGAAAGGTAATTCAAAAAGTTCGTTTTTGTTAAACCAAATACTGTCTTCCACTTGAAGAGAATATGTATAAACCAGTCTGAACGTCCGGCTAAAGCAGGACTTCATACATTTTTGTGTGGTTCTCTTCGCTCGCTTCACTGATCAATTAATAAAAATTAATCAAAAATTAATGGTAGTGACATTTTCTGTAAAATCAGAAATTTGTTTTTCTAAGAATGTTTTCTTCTTTCTTTTTTACTATAAATAAAAAAAAATTAAAAACAAACAAACAAAATAAAAACAAAAGATTTCATAGTTTTCTTTCTCAACGCGTCACTTCTATATTTTAAGAGTATTCAAATTTTAGCTTCAAACACTCCTTCGATTCCAATGTAATATAGACACAATTTTTAAGCATTACACGAGGTTTTCCTCCTGTTTTCACCAATAGTTATCAAAGAATGACGTTTGATATAAAATGACGTGAACGACATCAACGTACTGATAAAGATAACGTTCCTCGTCAGATCATGTAAACTGTTGTTTACTATTTAAGAAGCCGATCTCATTTATGTTTCCACTTTCTGAGGAAAGTATAATACACACCAATCCGACGCCGTAGGACCTGTCGCATCCCCCTTTTCGAATTTCGTGACACACACACACACACACACACACACACACACACACACACACACACACACACACACACACACACACACACACACACACACACACACACACACACACACACACACACACACACACACGCACGCACGCACGCACACACACACACACACACACACACACATAACAGAATAAGGTTGTTATTATATAGCACCACTCTGAATGTCCCGCTAAAGCCGGACTTCAGACTTTCTCTGGTTTTAGCTTCGTTCCCCTTCACTGATCAGTGAAAGTTCATAGTAGTGGCATTTTCTGCAAAGTTAGATTTGTGTGTTTTTAATAACACTTTCCTTCTCTTTTTTTTATTATAATTTAAGGCGAAGGATTACAGAGTTTTCCTTCTAAACGCGTCAACTCTACATTTTGAGAATATTCAACCATCAGCTTCAAACACTCCTTCGACACCAAAACAATGCAGACACAATTTGGAAGCATTACTCGAATAATGGGTGTTCCTCCTGATTTCCCCCGACAGTTATCACAGAATGATGTTTTAACATTAAATGACGTAAACAACACAAACAGTTATTTGATACCAGTCTGAATGTCCGGCTAAAGCCGGACTTCAGACTTTCGGTGGTTTTAGCTTCGCTTCCCTTCACTGATCAATGAAAGTTAATAGTAGTGGTGTTTTCTGTGAAAATAGATTTGTGTTTTTTTAAACAATGCTTTCCTTCTCTTCTTTATATTGTAAATTAAGGCGAAAGATTAAGGAGTTTTCCTTCTGAACGCGTCAATTTTACATTTGGTGAATATTCGACCATCAGCTGCAAACACTCCTTCGATGCGAGATTAATGAAGATACTATTTGAAAGCATTACTCAAAGTATGGGTATTCCTCTTGATTTCCCCCAATAGTTATCACAGAATGATGTTTAACATAAAATGACGTGAAAGACATCATTCTACTAATAATGATAACGTCCCACGTCAGATCGCATAAACATCTTGCTACTATTTAAGCAACCGTTTGCATGCGTGTTTCCACTTTCTGAGAACGGCATGCTACAAACTTGAGGCGAGCGAAGAAGGAAATAGGCACGCAGAGGAGTCATAAAGGTGAAGAGCAAATCGCCCAGCGGTCATGCCCAGTGGTATGAAACGGCTCCAACCATTTATCTTTTGCATCATTCACATCAAGTTATTGCGCACCAACCGGGACCGGGTCCACCGACGCCAGTGGATCCGTCGCACTCCCTTCTATAGGTATCTGACGCCGGAAGACCCGTCGCACCCCCTTCTATAGGTATCTGACGCCGGAGAGCCCGTCGCACCCCTTTTTCTGGACATCTGGCGCCGGCGCAGCAATCTGACGCCGTTGGACCCCTCGCACCCCCTTCTATAGGTATCTGACACCGGTGGACCCGTCGCATCCCATATTATGGCTATCTGGCGCCGGTGGACCCGTCGCTATCTGGCGCCGGCGCACCAATCCGACACCGCAGGACCCGTCGCACCCCCTTTTTCGAATTTCGTGACACACAGACAAACACACACACGCACACTCACACACACACGCACACACACACACACACACACACACACACACGCACACACACGCACACACACACACGGACTATGCTCGTTATTATATATCATGATGATGTGGAACGCTATCTTTATCAGTACGATGATGTCGTCCACGTCATTTCATGTTAAAACATTATTCTGCGGTAACTGTTAGGGAGAAACAAGAGGAAAACCAATCAGAAATAATAAGGGTTTCTCTTAAATATTACTCCTAATCTCAGAAGCTGGAACAGACTATCATTCAAAAGGTTTTTAAAAAAGAACCAACAATCAGCGAAATCTGTTAACGCCTAGTTGTCGATGAAAATTTGGTGTGTTGGTGACTATTGTCAACACGTACATACATACTATCGGAATATTGGAACGCTTCTATAGATGAAATACAACTTTTGAACGTTCAAGTAAATGGGAAAAAAATTCCTATTGTTATATACATATTTCATGATATTGAGATCTTTCATGTTAGAAATGCTTCATCATGCTCTATTTAGGCTAGATGGAATTGTTTAAATATGGGGATAATTATTCATCAAGTAGTAGTAGTTCTGGTAGTATAGGCTAGGGTTTCTTCTGTGAGATTTCAGTGATGTTCTCAATTTTGACAAAACTTTTTAAAAAGTATTAACTGTCAGATATTGAGTTCGCAATGGCAAATGTAGGAAAAGGTTGTCTCAAATACAAAATGACTTTTCAGTGAGTCATAGGCGGACATGAAGCTTGGTGCAGCTGCGTAAGCGGGCGGGCTCTAAGCGGTGCGGTGGAGCGTAGCGGTTAAGGTCGAGAGGGGATTTTGCTAGTGCAAGTCATCGCTACAGTTCGCGATGATCCCACCTCGATTCCAACTCCACCGCAGCACTTCGGGCGCTTATGGAACTGTACGATGCTTCATGTCGTTTTGACCCGAGTATATAGTAATGATCATCCTTTAGAGTTGTTCTCCTGAGATATGCCTGGGGGATACCTTGCTCCTGTGGGACATTGTTCACACTTTATTGGGCAGAAAATCGAATGAGAACAGATGTGAACTTCATGTCAATTCATTAATTTTAATATACAAAAAACATTAGATGGGAATATAGGAGCTTGAATAAGAAGTTACTTCTTTAGCGCTTATAGCAATATATATATATATATATATATATATATATATATATATATATATATATATATATATATATATATATATATATATATATATATATATATATATATATATATATATGTATAATATATATATATATATATATATATATATATACCTGTCTGAACGTCCGGCTAACGCCGGACTTCAGACTTTCTGTGGCGTTCGCTTCGGTCGCGTTCACTAATCAATGAAAAATAATAGTAGCGGCCTTTGCTCTAAAATAAAATAGGTGCCTTTCTAATGATCATTGAAACGTCAGCTCTGAAAACTTCTTCGATACCAACATAATACAGACAAAAATTGAAAATATTACTTGAAGTGTGGGTTTTCTTCCTATTTTCATCAACAGTTATCAGAAAATGATGTTTAACATAAAATGACAAGAACAACATCATCGTACTCATAAAGAGAACGTTCCACATCACATGTGAACTGTTCAGCACTATTTAAGCAGCAGGTTTCATTCATGTTTCCACTTTCTGAAGAAAGCATGTTACCAAGTTGAGGGAAAGGTACAAGAAAATAGACAGCAGAGGAGTTATATAATAGAAGTGAAAAGCAACGCGCGCTGTGGTCCGGGCTTATAAACAGTTGCAACGTCTCATTCACCTTTAGCGACATGCAGATGAAGTTATTGCGCACCAACTCGACGCCAGTGGACCCCTTGCACCTCATATTGTAGCTATCTGGCGCCGGCGCACCAATCCGACTCCGGTAGACTCGTCATACCCCGTTTTATAAATATCTGGCGCCTACGCACCAACTCGGCGCCGGTGGACCCGTCGCACCCCACTTTTCGAATTTCGTGACTGAAACACACACGTGACACAATATATATATATATATATATATATATATATATATGCCATAAGCGCTAAAGAAGTAACTTCTTATTCAAGCTCCTATATTCCCATTTAGCTTTTTTTGTGTATTAAAATTAATGAATTGACATGAAGTTCACATCTGTGCTCATTCGATTTTCTGCCCAATAAAGTGTGAACAATGTCCCACAGGAGCAAGGTATCCCCCAGGCATATCTCAGGAGAACAACTCTAAGGGATGATCATTACTATATACTCGGGTCAAAACGAAATGAAGCATCGTACAGTCCCATAAGCGCCCGAAGTGCTGCGGTGGAGTTGGAATCGAGGTGGGATCATCGCGAACTGTAGCGATGACTTGCACTAGCAAAATCTTCTCTCGACCTTAACCGCTACGCTCCACCGCACCGCTTGGAGCCCGGCCGCTCACGCAGCTGCACCAAGCTTCATGTCCGCCTATGACTCACTCACAATTCCCTTTCCCTCTCATTTTGTATTTGAGACAACCTGTTCCTACATTTGCCATTGCGAACTCAATATCTGACAGTTAATACTTTTTAAAAAGTTTTGTCAAAATTGAGAACATCACTGAAATCTCACAGAAGAAACCCTAGCCTATACTACCAGAACTACTACTACTTGATGAATAATTATCCCCATATTTAAACAATTCCATCTAGCCTAAATAGAGCATGATGAAGCATTTCTAACATGAAAGATCTCAATATCATGAAATATGTATATAACAATAGGAATTTTTTTCCCATTTACTTGAACGTTCAAAAGTTGTATTTCATCTATAGAAGCGTTCCAATATTCCGATAGTATGTATGTACGTGTTGACAATAGTCACCAACACACCAAATTTTCATCGACAACTAGGCGTTAACAGATTTCGCTGATTGTTGGTTCTTTTTTAAAAACCTTTTGAATGATAGTCTGTTGGAGCTTCTGAGATTAGGAGTAATCGTTTAAGAGAAACCCTTATTATTTCCGATTCGCTTAGTTGCACCACGTGCGACCGCGCGTTATAGCGGTGAAGGACAAAGATAGTGTCAGCAAGGTTGAGCCAGGATAATAACCGCTACGCTCTACCGCGCTGCTTACGCAACTGTGCCGTGCCTCATTTCGTTTTGACCCAAGTGCACGGCTGTGTTTGGAAGTATCGATTGGTAGAGCACGAAGATATATCGGTCAGATGGCACAAAGAGAAGATAGTTCGATGAATAAGACATCATGAAAATTAAATGAATACTACTTCCCGTATCTATACGGAGCAAACTATAAAAAACGACAGTGTGTTTGTAGTTCAAAATTCAATCCTGCGGCTTACATTCTCTTTTACTGACAACATCTGGAAACGAAACTTCCTCACAAAGTAAAAGCCAAAAAAACTCTCGCCTATGATTGCCACTTTTTATGAGGGGAAAGGGTAACGTCGGACTCTTTGTTCTCTTAAGTAAATAATCAGCTCTCAGTTTATTTCTAATACTCTGGTAAATGTTTGAATGTCTCTTCTTTTCACGAATTCCACTCCTCAAAATTTACAACGTTGCTAGCTTTATATTTCGAGAAACAAATCTCATATCTCGTTGCATCAAAATACGACTTCGGTGGGAGCTTAATGACAAAAAAGGGTCCAGGATATGCCTGCTCTAGCCTGCCGACAGTCTATTCTTCAGACACAGCTTCGGCTGTGGGTTCCTAACGACCGTCCCTTGGCAGACATACTACTTCTTGTCTGCAGGTATTGGTCCGTCCATCGAATGTATCAACTTAATTCAAGCGTGCTTGTGCCTTACATGAAGCCTTATCGAACTAATTTGGCAGGAAAAGAAATGATCTTTTTCGGAGCTACCTTTTTTGGTTCAACGTAACGACACCTGCAGAGAAATCCTATTTGATTTTATCTTGTCGGAAACGTGTACAAAATGAATATGTCGATAGTTAAGCGGACCGAGCGAGAAAAGGAATTAGAAAATACAAATACAAATAAAATGGAATAAATACAGGATTGATTTATAAACAGCACCTGGTTACGGAATTGACTAAAATCTGCAGGACCATGGTAACCTTGTCCATTAGTGGTGCAGTCTTCTAAAATCACATTCCAGACGGCTAAACAGCAACAATAAGCTGATCTAAAGCGATTCGTATTCTTCGTATTGACATACTTTCGAGATCCGTCACTTCTAGTAGATAACGAACGAGAGATCGAAACCCACAAGGGGTGACTGTTTCTGAATCTGATAATTTCATATCAAGATTCACTTCCGACAAGCGATTGCATAGCATTCTTAAATGTTTTGAAGCAACATAGGAGCGGAATATTAATACCGGTTGAAGGAAGATGAGTACATATAACACTTTTGCAGTAATGTAGACAAGAAAAGAGGCTACATGTATTTTTTCTCTTTGTAAGCAATTCTGCTCCCAAATAAACGCCTAAACTACAGAAAGAAATCATTATTGATTTGACGAATACTTTACGTACGTTTTACGTTTAAGTTGAAACAAAGAAACACAGATAGGAGACATGTGAATACTACGGCGCACCTGCACACCTTCAGATTGTCAAAATTGTGACAGAATAGTAATCGTCCAAACTCTCCTCCGATTTGTATCGTAACTCTACCTAACCTGGGCATAATCACTCGAAAATCTTTGTCAAACATCTGCTCCAAGACAGAATGCACTGAAAATTCAAGGAAATTACAAAAACAATTTTCAAAGCAGTAATACAGGCACAACAAATGGATACATTCACAAATATCGCGACATCGGCAGAGTCTAAATGAGTCACAGTTGTGAGGACCCAAAAAGCACTTCAATGAACATTCTCTTCAATTTATGCGAGAGCATTATTCATATTACCGAACAAAACGTCGTCTTCAAAACTTGCCTGTAACACAAAGGTACAAAAAAGGCGAAATTCATCGGATTAGACCTACCTACATTCTTATAATATGAATGAAGCCTTCAACAAATTGGTCAGAAAGTTCTGAGTCATGCTATCTATTAGTTCTCAATTTAGATACACCGGTTGCAAATCACACGAATTACGACCTCATGCGTTTTAATTTTCGCAAGCTTGAGACCAAAGGGTTATTTAACTTCAGTACCGGTTCCTTTTTTCTTGTTTTTGGCAGTTTTTGGTCCTTTTTCTTGCGCTAGTGCATTTCCTTTAGTACATTGATGGGAACGTGATCCACCGGTGCGAAAGAACAGCATAGCGGGAATTTTTTTTCCATAGATTCTACCCGATTCCTATCGATTTGCCCAGGGAAACCGTTTTTTACACCAACAGGATCGATGGAATGAAATCCCATAAAATGAATTCAAATACTTCTGCAGGTGAACTGAATAGCTCTATGGCATAATTTCATCCCTTATTTCTCCACTTTCGGATATCAGTCATAAGTCTATGGTTGTCGAGGTTAAGTCGAGGTCGAGTAAATTGATCACTTCATAGCTCACTGCTCTCGAATGCTTCAGCTTTTCGCTTAAAAGCATCACCCCGCGAATCTGAGGTGGTACGGATTTAAGGTGGAGTATTCTTATACGGGGTAGTAGATAACCTAATTGCCGTAAAAAACGGTCCGGAAAATGCGGCGCGTGGACGAGGCTGGCGCGCTCCAGTCGAACTCGTTGTAGAAACAGCGCGCCGTGTCGCTCGAAGACGTATCGCCCGGGCCGTTTTTTATGGCAATTAGGAAGAAATGGACGGAATTACCCTTCTCTCCATAATCTACGATCCCGTGTACGAATACTCCACCTAAAATCCGTACCACCTCAGATTCGTGGGGTGATGCCTTCAAGGTGAAAAACTGTCCGTTCTTCCGATGTGAATTCCACGGACACTCAGGGATCAACAGAATCCCAAAGTTGGATTATAGAGCTGACGCATTGCACTATCAGCAAAGCTGGCGCTGACTGCATAGATTTGCACCGTAAATCGCAGACACGGAATTTCGGGTTAGAGTGTGCGATAAAGTTCCATAGACAACATTTGAATGAGGAAACGGAGCAACATGTTCGACATTGTTGCAATTATCGGTAATGGTGGATGAAGATGAGAAAATGTGAGAAAAGTAGTGAACATTTGCCTTAGGCAATGATTGGGGTTCTCCTTCTGTATCTTACAGAATTGGAAGAACATGGCTTTTAAAGGATAATAGACGATGCTGATCTCGGATATACGTCGTTACTAGACGACGACGACGACGACAATGAACGATTTCATTTCCTTTTTTTTGCGCTTTCGCTGCAAACCTAGATTTGAGGATTGTAATGCAGGGATATTTGATTGCGGGTATCGGTATGTGGTAGGGAAAGCTCTCAGGGAATCATCTACAATATTGATATTGACCAATTTTGGTATATGGTCGATGGAGACGTGACAGCAATCTTTTTTTTTTAACGTAAACTGATGATAATTGTTGCACATGAGAACTATGCTTTCGTACTTTTTAAGGTAATCTATGGGGTTCTAAGACAATGTAAAGGAAGGCCCTTTTCCAAAAGAGACCTGCAAAGCCTGCAGCTTGCGCTGCTTTTGAAAAGAAATAGCTTTCAGTTGTTCACATGGAAAAAAAGAGCTGCAGCCGCCAGATCGCTCGTAATTTTAGAAATGACCATGAAGGCTGTTGTTTTAGTACGAATTGTATTATCTGTTTGATTGCTGCGTCCTAAGGTAGATTTTTATTGTAGCCAATGTATTTATGTGATAGTACAAACACATGTTTTTGAAACTGTTGGCGTGTACGGTTTTCCCGTTTCACTGATCGTTCTATCAACATTACTGATGGATTTTAAACCTGCGTTCGGTTTTCTGTTCTGCTTTGTATTTTAGGTTCAAAAACGAGAGTGACCCACTCTCAATTTGCATTTGCGGCACCAGTAGAAATTATAGGAACTTTTCATCAGAATCATTACCAAAAATAACATGCACAAAGGTAAGCATACAGCTCACGCTTAGCTGTAACAGTATGATTTTGACGCACTGACTACGATAAAACATCTACCTTAGGCACTTCCGTGACGCCACCACAATCATC
Source organism: Necator americanus (assembly GCF_031761385.1). Lineage (NCBI taxonomy): Eukaryota > Metazoa > Nematoda > Chromadorea > Rhabditida > Ancylostomatidae > Necator > Necator americanus. The sequence goes on along the minus strand of NC_087372.1, from coordinate 21,033,763 downwards.
AATGGAACATCGCGATGACACATCACTGATATCACTGCCGTTGCCATCGTAAACAACGGCAGAGAAAGGTGCTATGCTCCGACTACAGCGGCAACCTAGGGCCGCAGCAACAGATCTCGCAATATGTAGCACTAAATTTAGAATTTAATCGTAGCTGAATGACTTACTATGTGTGAAGAAGGCAATTGGAACACCAAATTCTCGAATATGACGAAAGTATCGCACAATCACCAACCGAAGAAGATTCTGGTGCGATCGACATAACTGGTTATCTAAAGAACAGAGAAAAAAGTTGAAAACTTCCTTTGAAAACAATAAAAAATACGAAGTAGTAATATGAAAATTTGTCTGAAACGAACTTCCACGTACATTCACAAAGCATGCACATCCTAATCGGCTCATTAAAACCAGCACCCCACAAAATTGACGATGTTGGGATCTTTCGAGGAAGAATAGGGATTGGGGAGTAGACTACAGTATGGGCATGACCACGCTCGAAACTCATAATGGTCCTAAACACGGCGTGCGAAAAGACCTCACAACCCTGTTTCCTAGGAACGGCAGAAGGCAGGTGGCACGTAAGAATAGCCACCCTTATGGTCTCTTCAGATTTCTCAGCAGCCAACTCAGTGGTTTTACTTGAACAGGTTGCTGAGGTCCGTTTTTATTCTTCTCCGTTCACTCGGGGATGCGGCGCCTGCACAAAGGTGCATTTTCACCTGCCTCGAAAGAAAGAACGACTAGAAAGGGTGCTTTCCACACTGTTTTTCAGCAAAATTGGAGGAATTAAGCATGATTGTGCTCGTACTCATAATCTACACCCCGAACCCTATCCTTTCAGGGAGAGATCCGAACATCGCCACTCTCTTGGCATACTGGCGCTAAATCAAGCGCATTCGCTGGGGGGCTGGCCGCTCCGTATTTTGTGACAGCAAAATATGGAGCTAGAGCGCGCATTCAAATCCGCGAGACTGACCACCTGAGCTCTGATTTTGACTTAATCGGCGCGCTGATGTCATCGCCTGACGCGATTACCACATCTTTGTAGAGATGTGCCGTGCTTGAACATAGCTCTGCTCAACCTTCTTGATCTTCTGCGAGAGCTTTCACAGAATCTTCCATTCGTCGCTAATCCATATCCTGTGAAACCTTACGTCTTGCCTAAACTGGCTATCCCACGTCGAGTGTCCTCAAGTCCTCTTTCACCACTTCAGTCTAGAACTTCCGCTTTCCGCCAGGTGGCCACTTCCAGCTTGAACTCGACAAACACAAAACTCGTTGAACAAGCGTTGTTGGTCTGTTGGTCTCCTTAGTATATGACCAAAAAAGCGAAAACGATTTCCCGTAGCCACTTTCGATGTTGGTATCTTCCACGTGTCCTCCCCCAGTACATCACATTGCTTTCCGTGTAAAGCTCTTCATTGTGGCATACCCTAGGCCAAAGCTAGCCAAGGAGTTCTTTTCCATGCAATCAAGCCTCTCTATCTGACAGTGCTGTCCATGTTTTTGATCCGTACATCGTGATGTAGCGAACTGCGATAGATAGACTCACAGCTTGCCTTCGTTAGTGATGAGTGTCGACCACAGGCGTTTTGTAAAGGAGTTAAGTGTAGAAATGGCCTCACCGCATCTTTGCTGAATATCTTTTTCGTAGCTACCGTTGTTCTTCCCGTACAGTCCAGGTAACAGAACTCATCGAAGAGTTCGATCAATTGTCCGACTACTCTGATTCCCGTTCGAGGTCTCGAAGAGACTCTCGTTTGCATTTATTATTATGCATTGTAGATCGAACATAGAGGAAACCCAGCTTGGTTGTGGGGCGTTGCTTCTTCGCGATGCTTAATATGTCGGTCCGAGATAATCCGCTCCAGAACATGACACATTACACGCAGCAAAGATATTCCGCGGTGGATAACTTCTTGGAATTATGACAGCGTGTTTCTACGAGTCAGGTGCCCTTCGTTTATCTACACTGAACGGATGATCGTTGTCATCTCACGAATCACAGACAGAGGAAAATATTTCATCATTTCTGCGCTAATCCCGTCGCCTCCACCAGATTTTCTATTTTTCATTTTTTGGATACAGACCAGAACCTCCGACTCGGTCAGTGGCTCCTCGTTAGCAGCATACGTTGGCCTGCCAACGTGCTCGATTTCAGGAACTGAACGCTTGGCGGTTCAGCAATGTCTTAAAGTTTGATTCCTCTAATGATTGGAAAGGTTGCTTTACCGACATCCACTCTATTGGCAGTGTTGAGGAGTGGAGAACATCTTTTCATTTTGCCGCCATACTGTTTTAGTAAAGCATAGACTCTCCACGGGTACTTGTCCTTTCACGCCTTTTAAAACTCCTTCACTCTCGACGTTCACTCGTTTTTGCAGTCTTTTTTGCAGTTGGCAATGCAACTTCCTTCTCAGACGCTTTTTCTGGCTGAAATCGCCAGTGCTGCGGGCGGCGCATACGGAATTATACATGGATTTTGTTTCCGCAGATGTTACCGCTTCTTCCGCTGCATTTGGATCGGAAGCGTTCTCTTGCAGCATCTTGGATGCACTTTGTAAAGAGATTCGCATCGCAAAAGTTCTTGGTTCATACTCAAACATGAATATAAGCACATTGGCGGAAATTCGTTCTGCATCCTTCGTTTTTCACACCTGCCATGTCGATTTTCGGTTGAGGAGGAACTCCTCGGTTCCTTTTGTGAAACCTCTGGTATGTTAGGGTTGAGAAGAACTGGGCGGTGGTCAGAGTGCGCTACTTTTCAGGCGTTAGAAAGGTTGAACCACGTGAGCTGATGGCGCCGGTAATTCTTCCTAATGGGAGTGATGATGAGCCTATCTGTTCACGTGAGTCGACCAGACGGTCATCGTTATCCTACGTGCGCTCCACTGGATAAAACCATTTTCCTAGCACATCGGATTGTTGTACAAGTCCCATCTTAGCACTTGCGTCGAGTCCGACAATGACCACCTGTTGGCTGGGTGTTTCAGACATCAACGCATTCACTTCATCATGGAATGCGTCCTAAGTGTTGTTCTCAGCGGTTTCCGTAGGTGTGTGGGCACTTGCGAACCAGAGTTTACGTCCACTGCGGCACTAAATGCCGTAAAATCGTCGCAATGGTTGCGAAACGCGCGCCATATAAGAGTGCGGGTTATATAGTTCCCAATGTGTACACTCGAACGCCTGATTGCATTTAGTTAAAGGCATCACCCCACGAATCTGAGGTGGTACGGATTTCAGGTGGAGTATCCGTATAAGGGATCGTAGATTATGGAGAAAAGAGTGATTCCGTCCATTTCTTCCTAATTGCCGTAAAAAACGGCCCGGATGATACGGCTCCGAGCGATCCGGCGCGCTATTTTCTACAAGGAGATCGAATGGAGCTCTCCAGCTTTTGTGCTTGATTGTTCATCTTTACCCTTGTTTTTTAGGTGTTCCAATTAACGAAGAACAACGTGTGTTGGATACGTCATTGTTGAAATGTAATGTTAAAGAATTTTTAAGAGGTAAAAGTGGATCGAGGGTTATCTGTGACACTATCCGGTCTAACGCCAACTCTACTCTACGCGCAAAGACGATAGACTTTTGAGTATTCATTGTGGGCTTGATTATAAAAATAACACATCCACAGACCACCGAGTGTCATTAACTTCTGCTCAAAATACCAACACTGATTGAACGGCCGGAGTCACAACTGCTCATGCTCATCTTTCTGATAATGCTATGAAATTAATAAGCTTAAGACCCTCATTTTAGCTATATCCCTCATAGCTCAGAATGTAAATGAGCGATCTGTAACAAGTTGTAGGAGACCTTCAAAGATTTAGCAAACAATTTAGATTGGGGCTCAAACATGGAAGCACACCACAATCCACGTTTAAGTAGAAAGTTACTTCTACCTGTCCTGTCTTACCTCGTAATTTTTACAAAGAACCTAAACCAGTTCATGAAGCCAACATAAAGTATAAAATTGTATCTGCGCGAGTGTTAAATAGCTTTTAACCAACATCGAAATCAACGGCATAGAAACTTAACTCAATGGCAAGGGTTTTGAGAAGTCTGAGAACTAACATCTAAAGGAACACCGCGTATCTTGGCGAGCGACAAGGGAGTTAAGTTCTAGTTACCAAACAGTAGACCGAGAAATAACGGAACAGCATTTAATGGAGAACACCATCTATGCCCGTGTTACAGAAGACCATTTCATCGCACAATTTAAACGTCTGAACTATGTTTGGATGAGCGTCAGTAAGGCTGCTGGGCTTGATGAAAGGTTCCTTAGCAGGTTCTTTTACAGTTTGTTTAAAAAGCACAAGCTTTCAAGGAACAACCTACCAATGTCAATGGAGATTTATAAAATAAGGCCAACAATAAGTTAAGTAGGAAGGCTAACATATGGTACCTCCTTTTTTGAATAGAACAATGAGCCAGTTACTACCAAAAGTGTCCAACAAGCACTTTACAATTCCTTGCACATACCAAATTCAAACAAAGTTGTGTCATGAAGTGAGCCGACGTGACGTCCTTGTACACAAATGTTCAAGACGAATAGGCGTTACGAGCGTTATCAGAAATGCTAGCCAGATACAGCCGTACTATAGAAACACTTGGCTTAAACAAGCAACGCATAATGACTGATCAAAGAATCCCTTCAATGCAACATTTTCTATATTAACATGAGAGGGGTTGTTATGGGCCAAATCTTGCTCTAGTTCCTTTTACTTACTTTATGAGCACGCTAGAACAACCAATAATAGAATGTCTTCCAAAGATGTACCGCCGATATATCGATGATTGCTTTATTTTGACATCAACGCAATCCAAAATGGATGAATGATTTAGAATAATGAACGAGCAATCACAGTGCTTAAAAGGCACTCGAGAACAACCAAACGATGGCTGGCTACCTCATTTAAATGCTGGATTAAAACTGCAAAATGACATTGCAAGTGCGAAATGGTATCGCAAAGAAAAATTTCAAAAACGCAAAAAAAAAACATCTTTAATTTGGAGTTCTCGCCTAGTGTACCTAGAACGATATCGAGGCTTGGCAAGAAGAGAGGAGTTTGATGGGATATGCATAGCATCAAAGACCTCGAACCATTTCCAGGCCTTCGATAAAGACGAAGTTGTCGAAACGTCAGGCCAATAATAAAGTTCTACCAAAACCTCGTTGAATTACAAGAACACATAAATACTGAGACCACATGTGGGGTCTCAGTATTTATGTGGGTAAAAACGACATGCATGCGATGTACTTGCACGAGCGGTCGCACGTCGCACAGCAACGCGGTTTTTGACCGCCCGCAGACAGCCTGCGAGCGGCCTGCTTGGCAATTTGCCAAGTGTTGTCAAGTGACTTCATGCCGATCGGTATTGACCGCAGTTTTCTGCTTGTTTTCATTAACATAGAAGCATTAATATAGAAATACAATTTTGAACCAAATTTCAAGAGCAGATACAATATATAGATCTATGTAGCGACAGCAAGAACAGCAAACATAACATTAATACGAAAAAAAAAGAAACATAAAAGGCGAAAAATCAGAAAGAAAAGCGGAAAGAATGAAAACAAACAAAAAATTGCAAGCAACATCGATCCGGATGATGTCACTTCGCAACATTTGACAAATTCCCAAGCAAACCAGGTGCAGGCCGTCTGCGAGCGCCCAAAAACCGCGTTGCTCCAGCGCGATCGCTTGTGCAACTACATCATGTCACTTTGACCCGACTATAGTGCATCTGGGATTTAATAACGTTTTGTTATATCAAAGCCGTCATACGCATGAAGTGAACGTGAGATCTCATTTGACCTGCCTGAAACACTTGTATATCACCCCAGAAGCAAAGTTTCGGTTTTTTTCTGTGGAAAATAAGAAAGAAAAGTCACTTGGAAAGATTTGGTTTACCAGATTTTTATCCCTTCTCAATAATTCAAAAAAAAAAGAAAAAAAGTTAAGGAAGTTATCCCTAATAATTGAAATCATCTATGTGCTGGGTTCCGCCATCGCCATAGTGTTGATTGAAACTGTTATTACTGTGGTGAAACCTGCTACTTCTTCAGTATTCCTAGTACTGAAACTGCTGTGTGCCTCCGCAGGTATTAGTTGCATCGCGACTCAAATACAGAAATCGTAGTGTGAACGACTGTAGCGTCAGTTGCCTGCAGTGCGGTTTGCCACATAAAAAGCTTTTGAGCAGCAGCTGCGGTCGCTCTACTATTTCCTACTCAATATTTTCCACATCAGACAGCAAGCCCTTTCCTCCTCTCAACTCTACGATATTCTGGATTCGACATTCTCAGTAACGAGAAAAAAAAATCGGAACCTACACGACACGTTTCCCTTCGAATGCAAAGTTTATATCCTTATGTTCCTTGTCGGATCAAATGGCTACCCGCTTGTGGGCGAGTTATTGTTTTTGTGTACAGCGCAGATAGTCCGCAATTGTAAATCCTTTCTCAATCTATTTGAGAACTTTAATCGTCGAACTTTAACCGTTATACTTTCATTGGGTTGAGGCCTCATATCAATCGAATAATCTCATGTGTACAAGCTGATAGGTTATGTAAAAAGGGACTTTTAGAAAGTCATAGGAAGAGGAAAGTTCCCATCCGAAGAGATGATGGCAATAACAGCGCAAAGTGTTATATCATAAAAACTACACCAACTGCAAAATTCAGTGAAACTAATATTGATAAAATTCTTCTACAACCTGTGGGTGCGTGATGAGAAGTACCCGCGAAAATCAGCTGACTGCTGACATGCATTCAGCGCCGTACACCTCTGCATAATTACAGTTGCCGCTCCACCAGTAAGACAGCATCCACGGTCAAAATTTACCTATATGTACCCATATGCCTACATGATACATATTCGGGTCAAAACGACATGAATCACGAGTATAGTTGCGGTGCATTTGCGTACACGCTCGAAACGGAGCGGTGGAGGCTGCACTTGGAATCGAGGTGGTGTCGTCACAAACTGCAGCGATGAGTGGTGCCAGCAGGGGTTTCACAACGCTCCTAGCCGGTACGCTCCATCGAAGCTCCTCAAGAGAAGTCGCGTACGCAACTGCGTACATTCTTCATATCGTTTCGACCCGATTATATACTCACTCGTTCCTCTGCATGACAACACAAGAGAATGCTCACCACAATCCACAGAAAACAGCCAGACCACGTATTTAAGAAATATAAATATAACGTTAGTCCGCGGCATGAATGAAATCTGAAGGAAACAAGCTCATTGCACGGTTCGTGAAAGTCCTGACAACCCGCCCTCCACAAGAGGAAAATTCTAAAAATTCAGCTTCTTACGTCATATCCAACATTCAGTCTAGTCCTTAGCAATTATTCAAATCTCTAATTATTGTTCTCTGGTCTTGCCATCATGCAGCTGCAACAAGCAGGAAATCATCAATCGATATAACCAATACGATGATCGATCATCAACGAAACTATGCAACACCATCACTCTCGGAACAAATATGTGATACGCTTGTCTAATTTATGTTACTGTTTCTTTAATGTTACTTCTTGATTGATGTTGTCCGCCTGCTATTCTTGAGAAGTGTTGAAGGATAGTCACCGAATATAATAAAACATCGCCGTAATATGATTGTAGCAAAGAGACAGCATACCAGTTGATCTCAGCAAAGTGAGTGAGGTCAGTCATGATGATGAGTCCTTGAAGTCCACTGTCCATTCCACAGCTCAGTGCTGTTTACTAAGCTGTCTACTCCTCTCGTCACTGCTATTCGGGCCAAGAGTCTCATTGGGTTGGACACAAAAGGTTGTCAATGAGCTATTATATATACTATCACTATATTAAAAGGATAAAGTTCCTGGCGTTAATCAATCCGCTTGGGATGCGTCCCACGTTCACTTCAATTCAGAATCGTTTGAGGTTTACGAACGTGTATCTGGCCTATACAATGACTTGCGGTGGTTAGCCGATGTGTCAAGTCAGTGCTTTTATCCTCACAGACAAGACTGGTACCAATTTATCGACCCCGGAGGGATGAAAGGCTTGGTGAGCACTAGGGCGGATTCGAACCTCCGATCGATTGTGCAGGAAGCGGAACCTCTAACCGCTACAATACACCCGCCCTATCACTATATTAACAACCCGCAATACCGCAATACACATCAATAAATTATAAATGGTTCATTGAGACAGTAGAAGGCAATGTTGGGTGCCACGTCATCTCATCATGCAAGAAAAATGAAAAATTACTTCTTGAAGCACATTTGCGAGCAAGTTTCTTATTTTAAGGCTTAAGCTTGAAGGAGGAAATTTTGCTGAAGCGAGACCACATGGGACTGAGAAACTTTGATTTCGAAATATTTGAACTGTTAATGTTGATGCGTTTCCGCCACGAAGAGGACTGCGTCAGGCCCCTCTGACAATGAGTTTGCCGACTTTTTCTTAACTATCTTGACATAGACAAATGTGTTTTTTTTTTCTTTTTGCTGCACTATCTGTGTATGCGAATAAATAAATAAATAACTTTGATTGGTCATAGGAACCACCAGAACTATTTTAACGGCTGAATCAAGCTTTTCTGCAGTTTGGGTGACTTATGAACAACAACTAGAATCATGATCAGATGATTCCTACTCTTTGTTCCAAACTCCTTTCTGCTCGCAATCAGAGCGTTCACAAACATCCTGTACAAACTTCCTATCCTGTAACATCTCTATTTTTGATGGATGCAATTTGTTTTTATACATATACAACTGGAAAATAAGGTGTGCCAGACAAAATTCTAGCCGAATCCTATTCTCATTCTTAAGCTTCAAGGAGAATGACTGACTCACTTGCACATTTTCATTAGTAAGTCCCGTCCAAATCAATTAAAACCAATTCCAATGGAATGAGTAAATGTGTTAAAGGTAGCATACCATGAATGTGAGGTGGTGCGGATTCCAGGTGGAGTATCCGTATACGGGGTCGTAGATTATGGAGACGAGGGTAGCTCCACTCATCTCTCGCTGCATCATTGCAAACAGCAGCCTACACAATGCTGGTTTGTACCACGCCATCTATTGCAACGTTCCACCCTTTGCGCCGCCTCCGCCCTGCGATTCGTCGGACTGCCCGACAGGCAGTAAGGGACGATACGCGTGCAAAGGTGGAGCGCTGCAATAGAAGGCATCGTACAAAACACCATTCAGGGGTCGGCTGCTTGCAGTGATTCAAGGAGAAATGAGCAGAACCACCTCGATACGGATACTCCACTTGAAATCCGCACCACCCCAGATTGTGGTATGCTGCCTTTAAACTCTTAAATGTTCCACGAGGAGCGACTGGCTGGTCAGTTGCAATCTAAAAAGAAACGAATGGATGCAACCAGGGTCAAGCGTGTGTTGAGAATTTCTCAACAGGGGGTCGTAAGAGGGGGATCGGAAAATTAAAAAGAAATTTAAGTAGGGGTCGGAAAATCAGAAAAAAAAATGAAAGGAGCAAAGAGGAAAGGAAAACGAGGTTGTCGCTTTCAAACAAACACATATTAAGATGTACAAAATGAAGTGTAATTTAGGTATGCGACATTCAGCAGAAAAACAAGAGTGAAAACTGTTTCTTTTCAGACGTAGTGCTGAAACTTGAAGGATGATCAGCAGTGAATGGCATGTTTTTATCGCATATCAGAAGATATTCACAACTGAAACGTATTCCAAGGCTTTTTTTCAGGTCTCGATATCTGCGACTAAAAAATGGAAGAGTTGTCTCAAAGAAGAAAAAACGTCAATGATGCATATTCAGTACTTGCGTTTTAATGTAAAAATTGTTTAATATAAAAATAAATGATATAGAATAACTAAATTTTTTTACTATTCAAATAAACGATAGAAGAAGACTCGCAGTTGCAGTTTAGGAAGACTATTGTAGCATAAAAAGTTAGGATAAAAAGAGGGTACACAAACCAAAAAATGATTTTTAAACAATTTGTTCTTCATAGTTCTGGTAATGAAACTACTGCGCTTTTTGAGCCAATCTTGAAGATGGGCGTCTTAGCATTTTTTGCTTCTCTAACTGATGCTTGATGACGTCGGAGTCGCTTCGGTGGCACAAACCAAAACAATTGAAATCTTGAATAAATGTGATCATAATAAATAAATGATAGTGTTGTGATGTGATAAAATAGGAAACCAAGCAGCAAGCACTACAAAATTACAGTTCTACAAAACAAAATTGCAGAATTACAGTCTACACTACAAAATTGTGTGTTACTAATTTATATGAAAGAAATGAAACTAACCAGAGGTGGCTTCGTATTGAGTACTAAGAGACCATAAAAGGCAATCTTCATAGCTTGCACAGTGCTTCGGCACTCTTTGTCACAGCCAATTCAATATATTGAAGATCCGCAGTTGTACGGGAACGCAGCGTCGAAAATTCGCTTAGGAACGGATGACAAACGAGATCTTCAGAAGCTAACAGAAGTGTAAAAGCGCTAAGTAAAAGTAGAAGCATAGCTGCAATGAAAAGCAAGTACGCTGGCTCAAGTTGGTAAGTGTAGTGCAGACTTATTTATGCGCCATTACAAAGACTTCGATAAGGACATCTGTTAATTGGCCATTACACGCTCTGTTGAAATAGGGCTGATGCTGGTGACATCACCATGATGTAATGGCTCAGCGAGATGCCGCTATGTTTTTATTGTGACGGTCAGGGATCAATCTCGGAAGGGTGCTATTTTTGCATTTAACGTAAAAGAATTTAAAGAGAACATTTGTCATCCTACCGTGACGGGCTTCTTATTTTCAGTCGAAAAAGCAATTCTGATGCTGCTACTGAGCGAAAAAAAGACATCTACAGGCACAATTAGGGTTAAAAATAGCACAAAGTAGGCTCCACAAGTTTCTGAATATCTACGCTAAAAGTGAATTTTATGCAATAAAGCTGGCTGCGATCTGTAGAGAGAGATTTCTTCTATATTTCTACAAAGTTTGGTGCCTCTAGCTTTCCTAGTCTTTTTGAAACCTAGTTGAGAAAAATCCCAATTTTTGCCTCAAATTTTCGACTTTTTCTCAACTAGCTTTTGAGAGAACCAGAACACCTACAGGGGCCAAAATTTGCAGTCGAGGGTTTTCCTTGATGCTCTATCCAAATATGGAGTCGAATGTTTCAACGGCGCTACCGTATCCTCGCAACGGGAAAAAAAAGCGAGGTCTCAGATTTTCGGCAACACGTCAAAATTTGTGTGACTTCAAACAAATTTCCATAACTCTGCTCATAGTTTATAAAAACGAATTCGGTTTGAAGAATGTTGTAGAGGAAGATTTTTGCTATCATAATTTTTTTACTTTTTTACAGGTTGTTTTCCTCTCTAAAAAAAGCTAGTTGAGAAAAAGTTGAGAAAAATGCCAAATTTCTCAACTTTTTCTCAACTAGGTTCAACTACCAACAGTAATTTCCAATTAAGACCTGGTTTTAATCGCCAAAATAACCTCTATATAACACTTGTATGTGGCAAACAGTGCTCTGAATACAATTTCAAAACATTGCTGGTGAAATGTTCTCCTTAGTGATTTTTTTTCGGTTTTGCAAAAATCTAGATTCCGCCGGGGATCGAATTCTCATCCCTTCATTTCCATTGTCGATGAGTAAAATTGTTTGTTAATAGTTGGAAATAGTGTGAAAATTGTTTTAAAAGGTGTTCTCCTTCTTTTCCAGCTGTTTTTTCATTTTGCAAAAATAATGGTTCCGGCGGGGATCGAACTTTTGTTTATTGTTTAAAACTTTTATTTTTCTTGATCTTCTTCCATCTGGCACACGTCACGCGGCATCTTGAACATATAATTAACATGCACATATAATTTCTAGTTATTATTTATTCCATTAATATCGTTGCATTACAATATGTATTTTGTTTTACTTACTTTATTATTACTATTTTTTAAAATAATTGATTATTTGTTTATTACATCGTATTATTTTAGTTTATTTATTAAGCGTTTATTTGTTTTTTGAATTTTTTTTATTATACCCAAATTTTGATTCCTGTGTGGGCAGCTAAACTGGTAGGAACGAGATGAGGGGTCGTTTTGGGGGGGGTCGTTTTTAAGAGGGATTTTTCCCAACTATACGCTTGACCCTGGATGCAACACTGCACAAATATCCATTAGTAATCGATTGTAATCGTGGGACATAGGATGTCATCAGAATAGTTGCCCCACTCCAATCATTCATTCGAAACGAACTTAGTCACTTGTTTTGGGTTCGTCCTATATAAAATGGATAAAGGATAAAGTTTCTGGCGTTAATCAATCCGCTTGGGATGCGCCCCCACGTTCACTTCAATTCAGAATCGTTTGAGGTTTACGAACGTGTATCTGGCCTATACAATGACTTGCGGTGGCTAGCCGGTGTGTCAAGTCAGTGCTTTTATCCTCCCAGACAAGTCTGGTACCAATTTATCGACCCCGGAGGGATGAAAGGCTTGGTGAGCACTAAGGCGGATTCGAACCTCCGATCGATTGTGCAGGAAGCGGAACCTCTAACCGCTACACTACACCCGCCCTCGTCCTATATATATATATATATATATATATATATATATATATATATATATATATATATATATATATATATATATTATTCGTCGAGAACGGAATTATTTGCAGCTTCCTACTTTTCTACATCTAGAACCTTGAAAAAATCTCTCCACAGAGCACTGATGTTGCAATCGACAAATACAATTAACCACAACCATTCACCGTATAAGTTCAAACCAAAAGGTTTTTTCACACGATTTTAAAAAATTACGTATAAGTCTCACCAATGAGTATTTCCTGGTGCAGGTGCCGCCAAAGGAAATCTTCGTACACACTGAGCGAAGATGTGTTCTCAATATGTTCCTCGACAATTCGGTCGAACCCGGTGCTAATTCCGATCCACCGCAAAGCGATAAGCTGAAACAATAAAGAAGTGGGAGCGCGCAATAGCCGTTATAGTTGAGAAAGACCTGATATAGATGCGTAAAACATAAATGGGGTTTAATAGTACGCACAATCGGTCGCGCTGGAGCAACGCAGATGGCTTGCGAGCGGTCCGTTCGGCGTATTGCTAAATTTAACCAAGTGACGTCGCCAGGACTAACACCGGACGTTCTAGACTGGTAATACAATAGCATAAAGTGACGTGAACGACATCATCCCAATAAAAAAGATAATGTTTCACCAGATCTTGCAAGCTGATGGCTAGTGTTTAAAGGCATCACCCCACGAATCTGAGGTGGTATGGATTTCAGGTGGAGTATTCGTATACGGGATCGTAGATTATGGAGAGGGGTGATCCCGTCCATTTCTTCCTAATTGCCGTAAAAAACGGCAGGGAAGATGCGGCTTTAGGCGTTCCGGCGCGCTATTTTCTACAAGGAGTTCGATTGGAGCAGGCCAGTCTTGTGCACGCGCCGCATCTTCCGCGCTGTTTTTTACGGCAATTGGGAAGAAATGGACGGAATCATCCCCCTCTACATAATCTATTGTCCCGTGTACGAATACTCCACCTGAAATCCGTACCACCTCAGATTCGTGGGTTGATGCCTTTAAGCAGCCATTTGCATGGTATCCACTTTCTGAAAAACGCATGTTACCAACTTGAGGCAAATGTGCAAGGAAACAGATACGTGGAGGAATCATATAGGTGCAGTGCAACACACGCAGTGGCCGTGGCTATGAAACATGTGGCAACATCTCAATTACCTTTTGCGACATACACACTAAGTTATTGCGCGATACTACTGCACCAAGGCACACCACCTCCACGCTCTTGGAGCCGTATCACCACATTCTATCGCTTTACGGCGCCAGAAAACAATGAAATGGGGTCCTACGGCGTCGAATTGGTGCACCGACTCAAGAAAGCACCTACCCGATGTCGTGGGACCCGTCGCAGCCCATTTTATAGCTTTCTGGCGTCGGCGTACCAATCCGAGTTCGTGGGACCCGTCTCACCCCACCTTATACAAGTGAAGAAAGGAAGAAAAGATAATAAGGCTCAGTAGTTACCTTAAGTAATCGTCGTTACCTACAACATAAGAATCAAAACCCATATTCCAGTTTCATCCCTCACTTTCAAAATAGAATATTTTATTCCCCCTTCTTTCTTGTATTATGACATATTAATATATTCTCCTCTTCTGTTTTATGGTAAAATCCAGCAAAACACAAGCACCAAGCTAGCATTGGTCCAATGGGTGGAGCCTCCCGCATCCAGGTGTAAGTTTATATGGGAATCCCAAGCAGCGAGTTGACACACTATTATTCAAGACAAGGATACTAACAATGGAATTAATAAGTCAAGCGACTGGCGACTCGACAATTTTCTTGTGCTTAAAAATTAGTCAAGTCCAACGCATCTCCATTTTGAAAGGGAGAGAGTATCTTTCACAGCTCAAGCAACCTGTTGCCATATTTTCTTCTGAAAATTCGAATACAAGAATAAAACCCTTTTGCTAACGGTCGTCTTTGATGGCGAAGCGTAGGGCTGACCAACGTAGACAGTCGGGTCCCGCGTTCTCGATACAGTATGCGGAAAATGCCCCGAAACACTTTTGTTCATGCTTTTTATAGTTCTTTTTTTTTTACTAATTCATCTAATTATCCATGAATAGGATTACATGTGTAAAGTCTAGTTGGGGGAGGTGGGCTACTCAATCGCGCTCTAGTTTCTGGAAGCTCTATTTTCCTTTTTTCTTTTAATGGTTTTAGTTTAAATATCATAGATCCTCTAAGAATAATGTTCCGGTTTTAGAGCCCCCGCTGACTTAGCTATTCATTTCCAGAAATAAGAGCGCGGTTGAGACTCAAGGAATAACTCAACACCGGAAATATTTCGCAGTCAACCTCCAACAAATAGGAAGACAACAAATTCTGAACGATATTTTTAGCTGTTGGGCTTCCAGAAAGTGACTTATTAAACTACGACGGATTTTAACAAAAAAAAAACTGATGATAGATCAATTAAGGTAATTAACGTATCTAGTGAATCAGCCAACTGTCTACTACCTTAAACGTCAAGAAACTTGTTTAAGTAAGAATTGCAATAAATTTGAGAGGTGCCCCCTCCTTTTCTCCCGTAATTCTCAGATTGCGCCAGGTCTGGGGAACAGGATGCATGGGGGACCATTTTTCGGAGATGAACGGCCCGGTCGCTTTCCTCGGCTTGCTTCAACCAACTTGCAGAGCTGCCGTGTGTAGACTCAGCGGTTTACCATCTCGTTGACGTGGAGCAGTTTCCACCACGGCACTACCACGAGTTCCGGAAGCACAACAGGAGAACCTGCTTTGGTGTTGCTGCGGCGGGGGAGGCTGAACGCCTCGAGGAAACCAGTGGGCACATCGAATTTCGCTATTATAGAGGTCCTGCTCTCGTCTCCCGTGACGATATCCTGCAGAATCTTCGATCGGCGCTAGCGAAGCAAATGACCGACAGATGGTCACCCGGTATGAAGGGTTGGTTTTGGTCAACGATCAGTGCGAGACGGACCCATCTCGACCGGACTTTCCAGTAGTCTACAGCGTGCACGAAGACCTCTATGGTGGTTTTAGCAACCCCGAGCTCCGTAGCATTCGTCTGCATCGTGGCGTTCGGGAACCGCTCCAAGAGACTACTCAAATTGTCGTCGATGTTGGAGCAGGGATGTCCCGTGTGCGGCAGATCGACGAAAGAAAGCTTCCTCACGTCAAAGCGGTGGAACTGATTGCTGACGGTAGCAGTCTCCTCGACATCGTTGATGTTGGCGGCTGTCTGACGTGCTGTATGGCGTTGTTTTAACTCGTAAAAGGAAATCACCCGGATATGGCTTCGATCCATTTGCATTACAACCGTGTAATGTAAATGGATAATCCTGTATAGCCTTCGCCGAGAAGCTTCTGGAACTACCCTTCTTTTACAAGAGTGAAAAAGCGTGTCCCAATTTGAAAACGTCACTTTTTTCAATGTATAAAAAGTAAGTAGCCGACATGACAATATCGCAACAGCCCAGTTTTACCACACAACGTTACTTATGTATTTGATCGAAAGAGAAATCGTTATGGAGGCAGAAAGAAAAGATTCATACATTTTTGGACAATTTTGACCAGTGAGGAAAGAAGAATATTTGGAATGAGTTATTACTGAGACTAACAGTTATGAAAGCGAATAACTCCAACAAACAATATTTAAAAAAATCCAAAATTTCGATTTAATTTTATTTTACAAAATTTTAAGTTCCAGCAGTGCTTTTCCCAACTCTAATACGGAATGCGGTAGAAGTATTGACCGCTTGAAATATGATTCGATGCGAACACCTTTGGGACGAACACATTATCGAAAAATGCAGGAGAAGGCATCGGCGGTGCACAGGAGATAGTTGTCGTCCATTTCATCCCAAATTTTCATTAAAGCTTCGTGAAGGTTGTTCTGCCACCACTGCTGCACCGATAGTACCGTGTATGCAGGCGCCGAGTCCTGCTGGAAGGCGTACGGCTGTACCCGAAAGGAGATATAAGACAGAGATGCACGTGCTTCTTCAGGACACCACTAAGGTAGTTGGGAACGATAAAGAGGCACCTGTAGACTTTTCCGTGAATGCCTCCGAGACATTGCGTATCCTGTATATATGCCGCGGTAGACGCAATCACGCCTCGACGAAGCCACTCTCCATTCGCTCATGGAGACGCAGACAACCGTCCTAGATGTTTTTCTGGCCGTAGAAAGAAAATATAATAAGAAAATATGTAAAGAAAAATTGTGAGTTGCCGCAACTAGTGAGCAAATTGAAAACAATGTGCTTAATAATACGTAATATTTTGGATTGGTGGTCTACTAATAGGAAGAAGGAGCGACTTTCGTCCAGATATTACTCTCAGAAGCTCTAGAAATCTAATCAAATAAACTCTTTTTCTTCCAAGGAGACAGAGATACAGCAGATCCTTCCGTTTTGTTTCCATCTATTTTCCACTTAGATGACTATCTTTCTATCACTTTCTTCTGTTCCGATTTATTCTACCTGTTTCACAAGTACCAGCATTATTCGTTTCATGGAAACAAATTAGGCTACAGAAAAGCTTGGCATCGACAGAATATCAATAATCCTCATCCTCATTGGTTTGAAAGCTGGAATGTTTTCTGTTTCCAACGAAAATCTTCATATACGTAACTTGAAGCTATTAGATGCATATTTCTCTCATATTCCGCAAGAGCATTTCTCTTGCTTCTGATACGGTTACAAATTTAAGATCATCTCACATCACAAGATTTCTACTTAAAATTTTCATCGGAAAATTCCGATGAAAATTTTAAGTAGAAATTGTCTTTTAATTTTTTAAGTAGAAATTGGTGAATATGTCTGTTTCTCGGAAACAATTTTAGCTAGCATTATGTAGCTGTGATGTGATTAGCTCATGCATTGTGTCCTAGCCGGTGATTCAGCGTACGATCAGCAGTAACTAACCCTCAACTATTTAGGAAACAACAAGAGTGGATCTCCACAGGACTCACTCCACCGGTAATTGCTCAGGCAAGGCATCATCAGAGGCATAATCGAAAAGCATAACTAACTCGGGTGCCTCTTTACGCGCATCCGAGATAGGTGTGTAGATTGATCACGAATGCGGGAGAACGACCTTCACTTATACGCCGCGCAGCGATGACATTCCAAACAACCCCGATCTTAAAGACATCACCCCATGAATCTGAGGTGGAACGAATTTCAGGTGGAGTATTCGTAAACGGGATAGTAGATTATGGAGAGGGATGTGATTCCGTTCATTTCTTCCTAATTGTCGTAAAAAACGGCCCGGAAGATACGGCTTCATTCGTTTTGGCGCATCATTTTGTACAAGAGGTTCGACTGGAGCGCGCCAGTCTTGTGCGGCGCCGCATCTTCCGGGCCGTTTTTTACGGTAATTGGGAAGAAATGGACGGAATCACCCCCCTCTCCATAATCCATTGTCTCGTTTACGAATACTCCACCTGAAATCCGTTCCACCTCAGATTCGTGGGGTGATGCCTTTAACCTTTTGGACTACCATTTTCGGAGCATCTTGAAGAGCAAAGCCAGCGCCACTGCCATAACTCGGCGAACTCGCTGAAAGCAGCGTTTTTAAATATCTTCCCCAGCCGTCCTCGCCAGTGTGGTCGTACTGAAGGTGGTCGCATCGAACTTGAATGGCAAAATTTGATTCGGTTGTAAGTTTCGCCTCTTTTTACTTAAAATTCATACGGTTACATTTGTTTTTCTTGCTCTGCCTACCCTTTTTCATGCGGTCAATAACTTTGCTGCATCTTGAAGCTGGAAGAAGTACACACAGGAGCCTGTGATTGTGAGACTAGGAAACGATAGTACGGAGCTC
The DNA here is from genome assembly GCF_031761385.1 of Necator americanus. Taxonomy (NCBI): domain Eukaryota; kingdom Metazoa; phylum Nematoda; class Chromadorea; order Rhabditida; family Ancylostomatidae; genus Necator; species Necator americanus. The sequence continues at coordinate 21,015,411 of NC_087372.1, read as the reverse complement.
CCACTGCATACTAGCCAATATTCGTTACCGTGTACGAAACATGTTAAGTTGGTTCATTGCGTCTTATGTCATTAACGACAATACGGCCCATGGATGTGTCGTATGCGTTATGGACCCGTGCGACAACATGTAATTGTTATATATACCTACTTATACAGGTATTGCAGTGGTTCTATCGTCCCCGTGATGCTATTCTTGCATCAACTAATTCAGTGAATGCAAAACGAATTGAAGACTGATTCAGTTGAGTAGACGGCTGCGCTCTAAGCAGCACAGATGAGACAGCGTTTGGATCGACTACCATTAGCTCCCCTCGGTAGTCTCAGCTAGATCCAAACGCTGGCTCCACTCGGACATCGCAGATGAGTAAGGTCCCAACGCGATATTTCGAGTGAGCGGATCGCGCACTACACTTCGGATCACTTTGATTCTACAACGTACGAGAGATCAAAAACAACGCTTTAGCTCACATCAACAAAATTGATTGAAAGACTCGTGATCAATGTGTCAAAGTAATGAGGCATTTTCAGGATTGAGATCTCTCCATTCGTCATTGAAACTCACAATTCCAAAAAACCTCCTCTCCTCGCACATATTCCTCTGGTACTCTATGCGACCTCATGGACATCCATAACAGCTCATGTGGGACACGGTCGAAAGCTTTCTCGAGATCGAGAAAAGTAAGATGCACACTGCGGTTCTTCTCTCGATGCTTCTCTAGAAGGATACGGACAGCATGGATAGCATCTATAGTGCTGCAGTCCTTCACAAAACCGCACTGGTTGAGTGAAACGCTGACAATTTTCCTCAGACGAGCCTCCAGGACACGCTCAAAAACCTTCATCGTATGACACAGCAGTCATATAGGCCTGTACCAAGTGCAGTCAGCAATGTCTCCTTTCCCTTTCCAGACAGGCACAGTCACGGAAGATTTCCAAACATCTGGAGTCCGTCCTTCTGCAACGATCTTGTTAAATAGAGTTGCGAGCCACATTGACCCTCGATCTCCTAGCAGCTTCCAGACATCAGCAGGTATGTCATCAGGACCGGTTGCCTTGTTCGACTTCATTTTTGCGAGGGCAGCACTGACTTCGACGGCAGTAATTGGTAGAACAGGACCCTCGACGCTGGGAACAGTTGGGATCGGAGGATGACAGAACTCTTCGTTACACAAGTGGTTGTAGTACTCTCGCCACCTCTCCTGGATCTGACCAGGGCGGCGCAGGACGGCTCCATCAGCTCCCTTAACGATCTTGGTGTGTTCCATATCCAACGTTGAGCGATGTCGCGCTCTGACTAAACGATACACTGCCCGCTCGCCTTCTCTAGTATCAAGCATGTCGTACACAGCCTTGTAGCGGTCCGACTTCGCCTTGGAGACTGCCTTCTTAGCCTCCCTCTTCGCCGCTAGGTAAGCATCCCGATCTTCAGGCTGACGTGTCCTCCACCAGAGCTTATACTTGGACTTCTTCTCACGAATTACCGCCTGAACTTCCTCGTTCCAAAACCACGTGGCTTTTTGTACTTTGGGCTTACCTAGAGTCGTCTTTCCCAGAGTGTTCTCCGCGGTCAAGCGTATAACGCTGGAAATAGACGACCACATTTCCTCCACACTACGAGTAGGGTGGGGAAGTGCAGATGGAGCCACGGACGCAAAAAATACCTCCTTTCGATCTTTCAGATTCCACCATTTGATGCGCTGTGTTTCAGTTCTTGGATGTCTCTTCCTTGGACGGGAGATTTTCAAGTCCATAACGAGCAGATGGTGTAGGGCAGCGACACAGTCTGTAGGGATGACTTTTGAATCCTGCAGAAGTCGGCGATCTCCTCGGCGTAACATCCAGAAATCTATTTGTGTTTCACGACCGCCGCTGGTGTACGTGATCAAATGCGATTTTCTTTTCCAATACTGCGTGTTAGCAATGATCAAGTCACTTGTAACAGCATAACAGCATACTTCAGGATTCACAACCCGTCGTCGTTGCGAGCTCCAAAACCGTATCCACCATGACAACTCTCGAACCCGTCTTTCCGAGAACCGACATGTCCGTTAAAGTCTCCTCCGATTAGAAGTACTTCTTCGCCTTCCAGGGATTGGACGTACTGCTCCAGATCTTCCCAAAAGCACGCCTTCTCTTCTTCACTACAGCCCATCTGTGGCGCATAAGCAGAGACGACTCGCAATTCCACTTCTTCTGTATCTACTTTTACAGCCATCAAGCGATCCGATAGTCGATCCACCGCTGTGACGCTATTTCTAAACGACTCGTTCGCTATGATACCAACGCCATTGCGATTTGATATGCCGTGGTAGATGAGCTTGTAGCCATCGCCTAATTCCCTTGACTTGGAGCCTTTACAGCGAGTCTCCTGCTCCGTCCTCTAGCCGGTAGCCCTCGCATATTTGCCATATTGCCCGGGCGAGGACAATGCGCGTCGCTTCTGGGGTACGCCCTAGCTTCTGAAGAACACATAGTAGACATTAGCAGTATGACGCGACGGGGGTGTTGCCCTCGGTCGGCTTGTCGCACTAGCAAGCTAGCAGCCTGGCACCGGAATCGTCGTACTACCCCCTCATTAGCTAGCCTGTAGCCTTGGCCCAAGGACCGGGCTACTAGCCGGACACCTTTGTGGCATGGTTGAACCTGCCGAGACGAAGTCTCGCCACCATAGCTGCCCGACGGCCAGGCTGCGCCGCTTTGAGGCGTGAGGTAGGATTTGCAGCAGATCTATAAGCTGTTCATAAGAGTGATTATTTCATCTAAAGGATTACCGCGATGAACCACATACATACTGTTTCGAAACTCATTGAGGTGTGGTGAGAGTACAAGATGCCGCAGTGCTCCATTTCTTTCGATTTACATTCGGGGAAGGTTTTCGACTCACGTTGGCCGGAAGCGGTCATGGAAGCCTTCGACAACCAAAGACAAAGAGTAATTACTAGAAGGACATCACCGGCGTTAAAAAGAGGTCCGACGGCGTGGTGCGATCGCAAGGAAAATATTTATGTCACTCTGGGAACGCAATGCAAAGACTGGAATCGGATGATATGGGAGTAAAAGTTGATTGTTGTCAGCCACGTCATATGCAATTTGCTGACAACATGATTCTGATAACATCTAGCAGTGGCTAAGCGCGAAACGAGGTCTGGGCGAATTCAACGGTGCAAGTGGAAATACTGAGTTTCAGCTGGATCTGCAAAGGATACCTATGAAGTATCGGATATATATATATATATATATTATATATATATATATATATACATGTATATGTATGTATAATATAAGTACACTATATTATATATATATATATATATATATATATATATATATATATATATATATATATATAATATGTATGTATATACAGGTTGGGAAATGAACATGAAGAACGGCCTGACCACTAAGCAGGGCAGGAGGAAACGAGCGGCTTGGGGAGCGTAAAACAGCATTGAGGGCGTAATGAAGAAGACGAGAAACACTCAGGTCCATGCTCATCTCTTTAACATCACCGTACTTTCACTTTTACCGATGTTTCAGAAACCTGGACACTTCGCAAGCAGGAAGAAAACCCGGTCAACTTCACGCTCAACTGAAAAAGTGATGCTACAAGTATCCCGCTTCAGACAGGTGAGAAAGTGGATCAGAAGTTGATTCTACGTCAGGTATCGAGACAACGCCACATTTGCCGTAAAAGCAAAATAAGATGAGGCGGACACGTGATGCATTTCAGCGGTAACCGTTGGACCAGAGCTGCGAGTTACTGCATTGCACGCGATATTAAGACCGTCGAACCGAGTCCGACTTCTTCATAGAAACCTTCAAAGAAAAATTCGATGCTCTTCGTATCTTTCGCGGAAAGAGAAACCACTGGGCCACTCTCGGACGCGGTAGGACAAATGGAGGAATCAGTAGTACCCGCTCGATAAATTAAATGAAAAATAACGGGAGCCAAGGTAATCACGGTGGATGTTTTTAGCATTACCGGCTACGTCAGAGACTTGAAAATCAAAGCTATCAGTGATTTATCCTCTGAAGTGCTTCATCACCTCACAGGAAGCGTTCAGACGGTTCGCAAACTCAAAGAACAACACTTTGACTAGCCCTTCTCTCATGTGCTGAATCTAGGGCTAACGTCTTGAATAGGTATGCCCTGCTTTTGTCAAGATTTATGGTAACTGCACTGCTTAATTGCTCACATTTTACCGCTGTCTAATTATTGCAGTAAGACAACCAAAAGGTCAACGGTGCCATCTAAATCTACTTAAAAGGCTGCAAGGGGGTTCACGTCCGTAGTTTAAGTAGATTTACATGGCATTTGGCCGTCGATTTGGCATAAGTGGTGCGCTGGCCCGCAGCCACTTATGCCAAATCGGCGGCCTTTACTGTTAAGAGGCACTCGTAGCTATTCGACCTGAGGTAAATGGGTGAAAGTGATAAATTCTATCTTCGCTACACCTGCTTCGTTGATTATTCTAGCTTTAAATGTCTGCTAACTAAGGTGGGGAACGGTCAAGAGGTACCCGTATGATGTGCCGTTGCGTATCCAGGAGGCTAATGAGCGTCGTTAATTGCACCGTGCCTCTCCTGATACCGTCATAATCGCTACAGTAGCCTGATTGCTCCTCTTGTGCTACGTCTTCAAGACGCCCCGCCCACGCCCCCCCCCCCACCCATTTCGCCGCGTCTGCCGCTCTTACGACGATTTTTTCTCGCCGCGCTTGAAGCTTTTATGATGCACTTTTAAAGACGAACGGAAAGGAAAGCACCTGGTACTAGATGTTGTTTGAAGGTCTACATAAAGTAACTTGTAACTTAATATAAAAGAAAGAATGAATGAAATAGGTTTGTATAAGTGATATGCCATTTAGAAATGCGAGTGACAATGTAATTATCCTGTCTCGACTTGTTAGGTGGAAAACACTCATCCATTTCTGGGAATGCGAGATATGTTTCAAAAAATGTCCCACTGATCGGTGTTATGCTATCTTTTTTACTTTTTTTCTCTAAGGATTTCTTTTTGTTTATTTAGCTGGGTAAGACTGGCATCCAACGATTAACGAGGCGCGAATAATGCCTCGCAGATATACGCTGTACCTAAAGGTATATCTCGAAGATACAAAGGTCTCTGTTCGTCACTAATACACTTAACCTGTCATATTGATTTTATGCAGAAAATAGGTAGAAATGGAGCGATAAAACGCTGTTGAAAAAGGTTTGAAGATACAAAGTTCTATTATATAAAACTGTATAAAACGTACAAGCAAGTATTGAAATATGTCAAATATTGACAGATTTCAATACTTGCTCTATGTAAACATTATATCACATTCATAAATGATGTAAATAAACATTATATCTACGTAAAATTTTGAAAAGGTAAAATGTGGAAAGGACTTTAAAGAATGTATACAAAGTAATAAGCGCATAAAGTTGCTGTTATTATAACTGCCGCAGTTGAAAGTTGAACACGAATTCGTTGAATGGCATCGTGACAAACACATACTTATACACTGCTAGTTTATATAGAAAACTTAGATCATGAAATGTGTTAAATTATGAGATGTTTGAAAGCATATGCGTGTTATTCTTTTCCCTAGAGCATCTTTTTGAATAATTTTTACTTATTCTTCTCCTTTATTCCCAATAATATGCGCTTAGTTTACTCTATTCGTACAATAGAATTCGCCTCGGCAATTCGTTCTTCACTCCCCCCTACAAAATTCGCACTATCCACCGCTTCGTCGAGGCGAACGTCGCGGGCGACGTTGATTAGATAGCAACAGGGAAGCGAGGTGTAGGTGATCTCAGGCGGTCGTGGAGGATGTCTAGCTGGTGGAGCGCAGTCGTAATTACGCGCAGGCGCGCGGTGCCATAGGGAGGACGAGAGCGGTTAGCCGATTTTCACGGGTACCTCTTATCCCGCACCCAACTAAGGTAAGTTACTTCTAGATTGTATTCTATGTTGTGACTTCTTTCTCACTTGAATAGTCTTTATTCCTTGACATGTGCTGGTATGGAGTTGTTTTTGTAGGAACGTTAATAATTCGCGGCTTCTACAACTCACGGCTGACACAATCCTGTCTGCTAATGCATTCTTTATGTAGTTGAAAATTGGGTTTCTTTTACGAGTTGTTGTCCACACATTTCTACTGCTGTTTATCTCTCCCCTTTAGAGATTGCATTCCACCTTACTTGCCTTCCTCGTTGCTGAAATCATTCCTCCTCTGCTCTGAACTACCCAACATTGCTTTTCAAATAATCGTTTTTAACTATTGACTTGTTCAGAAGTTGAACGGAAATTAAATCAAACTTTAGAATTCGGTGTTCAGAAGAGTATTCACTGTCGGCAAATTTCGCATGTTTGCGTCCAATGAAAAGCGATAGACCTAACTTTGAATATGAAGAGAGTTTGATTTCCCTCTCTGTCTTCAAAATTAGTTGAATAGCAGCAGAAAACTCCAAAGAAAAAATCTTGAAAGCGAGTCCAAAGACACCAAAAACACAGTCGATTGAAAATATCTACGAGTTGAAACTTCAAGTAAAAGCTGAAAACGCTATCTACTTTTTTTCATGAACCGCACTGGCTTTCTTCCGTACCTTTTTTCATTATCTCGAACCAATGTAGGAGCTGTATAATCTAAGGATGTTTTGTAGAAAAAGTACTTTCTCCAGTTAGAAAGAAATACTAGAAAAGAGTCTTTACTTTCATTTTAAAACCTTCACTATTTTTTCTATGCGAATCGTATTCTGTTAGCTTCGATGTTCTTGTCATATATTAACGTGATTTAAGTGCCAGTTATCACGCAGTATGAATTCTCTAACTAGGAGCAAAGTAAGCAACACAATTACATGCTAGGAAGTAAAGAGAAAAGGAGTGTAACGTTAAGAAAAAAGAAAAGCAGAAACAAAAAAAATGGATGTAAGAACAGCCAGACACACGAAAATGAAACAAAAATGAAGTAAACGTGTAGTTCATGATACAAGGTAAATTTGTGGTTAAAAAAAAACGTGCTGTATGAATTTTAAAAAAAGTTGGAACCATAAGCCTTTCCGAGCTGACAAAAAGAATAAATTAGACGTAAAACTAAGAGTAGGCACAACTTTAAAAGACAGAGAAACAAAACAAAATAATCATACCAAGCAAGACAAAGGAAATAAGACAAGTAATAACACAGTGAAACTATAAAAGTAGAACGGAGAAACAAGACAAGTAGTTCAGAGATGAGGCAAAAGATGGAAGGAAATAAAAATACAAATTAAATCAGAAAAGGAATGCAAAGACAAATGGAAAATGACAAGAAAACTGGACAGAGAAAGAGTGAGATGTGTTAGCTAAGCAGTTAAGTGAAGTAATCTGTCTCAACTGCATGATAAGGATCAAAACCTCAAATTCAAGTTTCATCTCTTACTTAGTTTGACTCGTACCTAAACTTACACCCGGCTGCGGGAGACTACGCACTTTGGACCAATGCAAATGCGCCGCGAAATTCAAAATGGTACACCGAGTAAGGCTGCCCGCAGAGTTCACAGCCGCGCGGGCGGCGCCGCTCGCATGTTTGTGAACTCTGCGGGCAGCCTAACTGCTTCCTCTGTTGCTTCAGAGGAACAAACTCGGAAAAATGTAGAAAATGAGTGCCTTACGGTTTTCCACGTGCTTTTACCTCAAAACAGATGAGGAGAATATCACAATAAACCTTAATCCACGAAAGAAAGGAAGTATGATCTCCAAATTCTAAGTTGAGTAAGGGATGAAGTGGGAATTTAGGCTTTTCGATCTCTATCTTGCAGCTGAGAAAGATTACTTCAAGTAACTGCATAGCTTATACCTTTTCTTCTTCCTCTGTTCAGTTTTTCTTCTCGTTTTTCTATTTGCTCTCGTATTGATTTCCTTATTTGATTTGTATTTTCATTTCCTTTCATCTTTTGGATCATCCCTGTCTCACTCGTTCTGTTTCTACGTTCTACTTCTACCGTTTCACTGTCTTATTGTTTTGTCTTATTCCTTTGTCTTGCTTGGCATAATTATTTTGTTTTGTTTCTCTGTCTTTTAAAGTTGTGCCTATTCTTGGTTTTACGTCTAAATTATTCTTTTTGTCTCCTCTGAAAGTATTATGGTTAAAACTTCTTATTTTTATTCATGCAACATATCACAAATTTACCTTGTACCCAAATGAAGCAAACATGAATGAAGTAAACGAGTGGTACTCTGTAGTGAAGTAAACGAGTGGTACCTTGTACCACTCTTTTACTTCACTCATTTTTGTTTCATTTTCGTGTGTCTCACTGTCCTTACATCCATTCCTGTTTCTGTTTTTCACTCTTCTTAACGTTACTCTCCATTTCTCATTCTGTCTTTACTTCTCAGCACATAATTGCGCTATTTACTTGGTCTTACATAGGGAATGCGTACTGCATGATAATCGACACTTAAAACTTAAATCACGTTACTATATGACAAGAACACCGGAGGTAAATGAATACAATTCGCATGGAAAGAAATAGTGGAAGTTTTTCAAATGAAAGTAAAGGCTCTTTTCCAGCATCTTTTTCTAGTTGGAGAAAGTACTTTTTCTACAACATATCCTGAATTATGTTGCTCTAATTTTGGAACCGATAATGAAAAAAAAGTAAAACCAAGGAAAGCTGGAGTGGTCCATGATAAAGCCTACGTAGCGTTCTCAGGCATTACTTGAAGTTCCAACTTGTAAATATTTCCAATCGACTTAGTTTTTGGTGTCTTTGGACTGGCTTTTAAGATTTTTTCTTTGGTGGAGCAGTTTTTTGCTTCTATTCAACCAATTCTGGAGACAGAGAATCAAACTCTCTTCACATTCAAAACTAGTCCCAGCGCTTTTTATAGGAAGTAAACGTGCGAAATTTGCCGACAATGAATACTTTTTTGAACACCGAATGCTACAGTGTGATTTAATTTCCGTCTTTTGCCTGTGCGAAAGTATGACTACTCATTTGTGCATCCGAATTTTACCACTTCCTAATCTCAAAGCTCTGCTCAAAAAAACTTAGAATCAAATCAAAGCTATTGAGGCACTTCGACTCTGGTGATGCTATTACATAATGGTCCTTTCCTGTCAATAATTAATACTGTAGGAATTAAATGAAAACGGCAGGGAACTTAATTATGTTGGAATGAGCCTGCCTATAAAAAACAAATAGAATGAAACGAAAACAAATCACGTGAAACAGGGATGTAATAGACAAGAGAGAGAATGAAAGTTCGAATTAAACAAGTGATAATAATAAATAAGGAGATCAATGCAAGAACAAGTGGAACAACGAGAAGAAGACTAGACAGAGGAAGAAGAAAAGATATAAGTCATACAGTTATTTGAAGTAATCTTTCTCAGCTGCAAGATAAAGATTGAAAAGCCTAAATTCCAACTTCATCCCTTATTCAGCTTGAAATTCGGAGATCAAACTTTCTTTCTTGGATCAAGGTTTATTGTGGTATTCTCCTCATCTATTTTGAGGGAAATGTACGTGGAAAATCGTAAAGCACTCATTTCTTACCTTTCTCTGAGTTTATCCCTCTGAAGCAACAGAGAAAGTAGTTACTCGGTGTACCATTTTGAATTTCGCGGCGCGTTAGCATTGGTCCAAGGGGCGGAACCTCAAGCAGACGGGTGTAAGTTTAGATACGAGTCTCACAGCAATAAGGACCCAACAGCAAAATGTATGGCACGTAGCAAATAACCAGTGCAGTGGCCAAGAATTGTCCTGAGTCTTAAGAGAACTAAATTATGCCTGTCCAAGATATCATGCACCCGCAGAATTTTGTAAAGTAGCAAACCACCTCGTACCACGACTGTGAGTCACATAGGTTTCTGTAAGGGACATAGCGGCTTACCCCGGAGTTTTCATGGCGTAATCTGAACGTTAACAAAGTGTTACTAAAGAAAGATCAATACCATTCTTATCCGCAGTTCGGACAAATCAGTTAGAAAGCTGCAACTACAACTTGTATTCTAGCACATTTTCATAGAAAACTTTAGAACAGATAGTTTAATTGCCTTCAATAAACTTAGATACTTTTAGACAGAGATAGAAAAACCGCACAAATACTTCAGAAAATATTTCACGTCCATCCTACTTATTTTTCATTTCCATTTTCGACATTTTTTGATGATATCCATTTTCTGCTGTAAGTCCTTTTGGATTTGAAAACATAAAGTAATAAAATGACTGGCGTTAATCAATTCGTCTGGGATGCACCACCGCGTTCATTTTAATACAAAATCGTTTGAGGTTCACGAACGCACGTCTGTACAACGTCTGTACAACGTGCGTGTACAATGACTTGCAAGGGGTAACCGAGCCGATATCGAGTCAGTGTTTGTATCTATCCAGGCGAGTCTGGTACCAACTTATCAACTCTGAAAAGAAAGGCTTGCTTGCACTAGCGCTGTTTCGAACCATCTATCACGCAGACACAGCGGAACCTCTTACCGCTTGCAACCCATTTGAAGGCATACTTCTGCATATCTTAAACAGATACCTCTCATCATCCTCACCCGACTTTTGTTCGTTTGCTTACATTTACCATGTATATTACCACCAAAATAAAAGAACACCTTGATAGGAGAGGGCATAGCCCTGCATGGGGAAGCAAGTTTCTTGCAAGCATGCCCAGATGCTTGCATTGAAATGTCCTGCTATCAAGTGAAAGTGCTACGTTTCAAGTACAGTTTACAGGCTCAATCCGTTCAATAGATGAATTAACAGGAATTTGAAAAGCTGACAATTCTTAACGACAGTAAGCTCTTAGATTGACAGTAAGAGATTGAAGATAAATAAGGGCACGTATTTCTCTACATACACCCATGCCACTTACCTCTGTTGGACACACTGTACAGATTATATGCGTAATGATTTCATCAGGGAGGTAAGGTTGACGATTGTCGTCGAAACTGCCAGGCAAACAGCGCAAAATAGGAAGACGTTCACGCATTTACGGTGGCACAAATTGATGACCAGAGCAAATATTTACACTTCTAGAAACTGCACTTTGTAAACAAAAACTGGAACGAGGAATTATATTCATGCACACTGCTCATGTTAGAATGAAGTAAGCATCACAAAAACAAAAAGCTGTCGGGCAGGTAGGGTTCGGTGCGGAGAGAGGAAAATGTAGTTGCGTAGGGGGAGGGGGGCACTCAGTGGCTCCCTTATTTCTCAAAGTAAACAATTGAATCAATCGGGAAACTAAGGCCTAAGCATTAGTCTTAGAGGATCCGTGACCACTAAACCTGTGTAAACTAAAACCACTAAAAGAAAAAAGAAACAAGAGCTTTCTTAAACTAGAGCGCAATTGAGTAACCTACCTCTCCCCAGCTACATTTTTCCCCGGTTCCGGTAGATGCGCTTCGGTGATTTTTGTCGGTCAGGAGATTTCTACAGTTCTCGTCCGAAGAAGAACACTCCAGGGCGATAAAATGAAGGAGAAAAATGAACTTCGCAGCATGCGATTAGCTCGAGAGTTAGAGCACATATCGACATCGTAGCGTGACATTCGGAGTGCCGCTTATATATGCCTGTAGAATTCGTTTTATTTGCAAAGAAAAAGAATTTGAAACACCTTTTGTTCCTTGGCAGGCGCTTCTCTAGCTTCCGTTCAACTAGTAGTGTTTTATTTCTCTTTCTTTTTTTCATTCTCTGTCTACGTCCTATCACCTCTTTCTCACTTGTTGTACGACGTGCGGTCTGCTTGTGCGGCTTACCTTCATTTCGCAAGGTTGGAAGTACGTTCAGTTGTCACACGTGTAAACGCGACTTCCATTTCTTCTTCTTAAGATGTACACACAGTTTGTACCTTAGCTAGATGGTCCGAAATGTTGTCCTTCAGAAAATGACGGAAAACAACGGTTGCTGCAGTCTAACAACAGCAAAATAGTAGGACATCGATCCTACTTTGCTGTTTCAGCATATCGTTCTTGTATCACTCAAGATAGGCGGATGTGCTGCAGCTCTGTTTTCCTTTAATGTGCTTCTGGTCGAAGATTTCAGCTGAACCGGATCCGTTGTTAGTAACACACTTAATCCTTTCTTAAGTGTACGTAATGTACTCCAAAGGTTGTGATTACATGCGATATTATAACTTCAACATTTTTCTTCTTTTTTTTCTTCCACTTCGTTTCCTTTGATGTACTTTCTGTCATCCTCTTGTGTGTGTATGTGTATGTGTATGTATGTGTGTATGTGTATGTGTATATGTGTATGTGTGTGTATGTGTATGTGTATATGTGTATGTGTGTGTGTATGTGTATGTGTGTGAGTGTGAGAGACAAAGCCCGTTATTATGTAGCATGATCATGATCTGATGGAGAGCAGTTGTGTCTGGCCTGAGGAATGTTTGTTCCTTTCTTTCTAGATCCTTGCACGACTCCTACGAACTTCTTCTTGGTTAATGGTATAAAGATGAACAATGAGAGGCGTCTAACGAGCCACTGTCCTTCTCTAGATTATTTGTTTCAGACTACCAGAAGCTAGCAATAAATTCCAATTTCTCGCCCTGAATGTGAGCATGAGCCACCCCTGATAACCTCGCCAACTCCATTCAACGATTCCTGTTAACCCTCGTCCTTTTTTCGTTTCACTTTATCTACGATCGCCATTGACAAAAGGTGGTATGAATTGGAAACAGCGGTGCTTGCATATCAATCGATCGATGTTCGTCCACTACGCTTGCACACTATCAGACAAAATGCAGAATGATCTCACACTATCTATCATGCTAATTAGCCGTCATCTGTGGCACTCTCAATACTCCTTCAAGCAGGAAGGTTACCTGCAAACGCAAAACATCTTATTCAAAAAAGATAGAAAAAGAGAAGGAATGTTGTGGATGCTAAGGAAAAACAATGAGTCATTAACGCTGAGAACTCGACCACAGAATTTACCTCGTAATTCCTGAGAGCTATCTTACATCAACACTCCCTATACCCGAATAACATCTCTGTAGGTCAGTCGAGCGAGCATTAACATTATTCGGCTGCGCAGTAGAACTTGGATCTAAAGGCCACCACCACAAAAGCTCTCCTACGACACGAAAAATTGATGATTGTCCTTCCCATTCCTCCTCATTACTTTCCGATATACGGTCGGGCCAAAACGACATGAATCACGAGTACATTTGCGGTGCATTCGCGAACGCGCTCGAAACAGTACACTGGGACTGTCGCAAACTGCAGCGATGGATGGTGGCAGCAAGGGTTTCACCACGCTCCTAGAGCTACGCTCCAGCGAAGCGCCTCGAGAAAAGCCGCGTGCGTAACTTCTTCATGTCGTTTTGACCCTGCTATAGCAAATCTTGCACAGTGGACTTCCCTGTTTATCCCACTCGTACCCAAAACTAGGCAGCGAAATGACGCGAATGCTTGGCTGGCGTCACCCCAAAGTCAGCAGCGTTAATTCTTCGATAGGAACGATCGCACACAAAAACAGAGACCAGCCTATATTTCCATGCAAGCGCTGCACTGTTCTGAAACGCAACGCATGACGCATAAGGCACGCAGCAGAATGGATCTGTGTATATGAGTCACATTCCGCACGCCCTTTAAAACACCAATCCAAATTTCGCGCCTAGTTCTGTTTTCGTAGCAGCCCTTTTCATTCAATGCGCTCATGTTTTGTGAGTGTGTGACAGCACACCCAGTGGTGCGAAGCGCGCTTGACTGAGCAATTGCTTAAACCACAGGCGTCCCTTGCCATTCCGTTGTGCTGCGTTGTGTGTTGGTGTCGTTCTTGTTTAGAAGCAGTGAAGCTGAATATAGTTCTTCTGTGGTGCTGCTGTCGTTTTAGTCTGTTGTTTATGCCAGTCTATTTTTCGATGTGATATGTAGTATATTGGGGATTGGTGTTGTCTGTCGTTCTCATGGTTCTTTGTTCCAGGTTCCATTTACGTTTTGCGGCAATAGTAAAATGGTGAGTATTTTTGGGTTACTGAGTCTTCATGCTTAAATGATGGTATGCATTAAATCAGAGTCACTGAATTGCAGCGTGAAGTGATCTCTATCCACGTCGGACAAGCTGGTGTGCAGATTGGAAATGCGTGCTGGGAGCTGTATTGTTTGGAACATGGAATTCAGCCCGATGGCTTGATGCCATCAACGAACGAGAACGAGTCTTTCACCACGTTCTTCTCAGAAACTGGAAATGGTCGTTTCGTTCCTCGAGCTGTCATGGTGGATCTCGAGCCTACGGTAGTTGGTAAGTAGATACTGTTGATGTGGAACGAAGTACCTGGAGAACTTACGAACATCATTTTCAGTGGATTTGTTGATGTCGTCTAGTGTTCTTTTACTCAAGCAAGCATTATTAAGTATGCAGTGGTGTTGTGAGGTCATCAGGAAAGACTTGCACTGCACATTGCATTTGATTCCTTATGTTTCCCTCCTAGGATCTCTCTTGTTGTCTGTTTTGCAATCTAGAAGGGGTATTTTCTAGTATCAAAGTGCAGTGCATCGCAGGCAATATACGAAGCGAGTTCTGGAATATGCGCACGGGTTCTAGTAATTGGCGAAGACACCCTCCAAAGTTCGGCACTGTTCTGGAAGTCAAACTAGTCCGCCTAGAAACTTCAGAGACACTGTAGATTTGCTAACAATTCAATTGGGACGGTTGGTCCCAATAGATCCAGGACAAAATCCTTAGTCTTTTGGTAAGTCCTCATTGAGGTCCCTCTCAGTTGTTAAACTAGGCAACGGAGTCGTCGAAGTGCGGAAGGTTGTGTCCCGTCTGCTGTGTCGCAGTGCGTTATGTTATAGTGTCAACCTACCAAAATTGGAGTGGATTGTGGGGTTGTGAGTTGAGAACAATCGGGAACATGAAATCGGTGCATACTTTAAAGAAGAGTCAACGGAGAACATTTCCTGGTTTTACACATGGAACGTCGTAAAACGGAGATACAGCCGACAACCATTAGCAAAACGTCGAATATGTCCTCTGTAGCCTTCAAGGACTTCTAGCCCGTTTGAGACTGTGTGAGAAGCAAAAAATAATTAGGCATTTTTGTGTCCGACATTTAAAGGCATCACCGCACGAATCTGAGGTGGTACGGATTTTAC
This sequence comes from Necator americanus, assembly GCF_031761385.1. Lineage (NCBI taxonomy): Eukaryota > Metazoa > Nematoda > Chromadorea > Rhabditida > Ancylostomatidae > Necator > Necator americanus. The sequence continues at coordinate 21,000,329 of NC_087372.1, read as the reverse complement.
GTGGAATATTCGTAAACGGGATTGTAGGTTATGCAGAGAAGGGTGGTACCTTATTGCCGTAAGAAACGCCCCGAAAGATACGGCTTCGAGCGTTCCGGCTGGTTATTTTCTACAACGAGTTCGATTGGAGCTCGCTAGAATTGTGCACACGCCGCCGCCATACCGTTTTTTACGGCAACTAGGAAGAAATGGACGGAATCACCCTCCTCATAATCTACATCCCCGTATACGAATACTCCACCGGAAATCCGTACCACTCCAGATTCGTGGGGTGATGCCTTTAAATGGGAGTAGAATATCTACCTCTGTAGAACGTGTTCGACCTTGTTAATTATTGACTTATCTTCTGAACTAAAAATAGTAGAGTAGAGGAAATGTCGGTGTGGTGCGGCACCGCGCGCAAACGGCTACGTACAAAGTGTTCGGTGATCGTGTTCATGCCGCTCATAGGTTATATTTACTGTGCCGTCGAGGTCGTGGCCAGTTTTAATAAGAGGGAGGAATTGAACAGTGAAGAAACGATACTGCTTGTGGACGTCTGTGGTAAATACTAGAAAGTCGTAGAGAATAGAATTGCGGATTTCTCAGGAAAAATATACTCGGTAATCCACACAATGATAAGGAATATCTTGAGAAGTCTATTGAACCCCAAAATCAATAGATTTACAAAATTACAAAGCTGGGAAAATTTTGAGATACGTTAAAGATCCTCCAAAGATGTTAACATGCGCGAGTACTTGGATCTGGGAGCTATTTTTTTTTAGATCTTAACAAGCACTACTTTTCAGAAACTACAGTGAACTAATATGCAGCAATTACTTCCTGTTGAAAGGGACGTGGCTAGAACGCGTCTTTCTGAGGTAAATGCTTGTAGTGAGGATGAGCGATGTGAACTGTTGTTATCACTAAGCGCATAAAGCGCAATTCTATATTTCCGTCTCTCCCTGTGTAGAAAAAAAGAAACGAAGAACATCGGTGCTTGTCCTTAGTGGTGTTGATCTGCGATAGACGGTCCGGGTGAGAAGTTCTGGATATTTGAAATTCATATAGAAACTAGATAGAATGATACCAATATTGGTTTAAATTAGTGAAGACGTTAATTGGAGCTATATGCGAATTGACTGCGACAGATCTGAAATCTTTTCAGATGAGATCCGTACTGGTACCTACAAACATCTCTTCCACCCCGAGCAAATGATCACTGGAAAAGAAGATGCTGCTAACAATTATGCTCGTGGGCATTACACTGTTGGAAAAGTATGTCGAATCTTGTTTCATCATTTCTCAAGGGGCGATCAACGTGCTTTTGAAGGAGATTATCGATCTTGTGTTGGACCGAACACGTCGTCTTGCGGATAATTGTTCCGGATTGCAAGGTTTTCTGATCTTCCATTCTTTTGGTGGAGGAACTGGATCCGGATTTACTTCTCTGCTCATGGAACGTCTTTCTGTTGACTATGGCAAGAAGAGCAAACTCGAATTCTCTATCTACCCAGCACCTCAGGTGAGGAGTTAGCCATGTTGCTGACCTTGATTCTCTGCATATTCCTATTCCAAATGTCTGCTATGTATGAAGATAATGTATGTATATCTTTCCATAGAGGCGGGTGTATCAAAGTTGGTAAGAGTTTCGGTTGCGACTGCACTCACAGATCGGGACTACTCCCAAGCCGATATGGTTTTTATCCTCCTAGAGTCGATAAATACCAGATTAGAAATAAAAAGTGTAGTGCTAGAGTTTGATGGGGATAAATGCACGGACTTCGTACATCAACTCACCACCGCAGGTCATTGTGCAAGCTGCACACTTACCTGCGGTGGTGAACGTCACATTCTGAAGCATTGAAGAGAAGTTGTATGAGTAGGCGCAATCACAAAGGGGTTTATCAACTCTGTGCACGTTATCCTTCACTTTTTCTCCTTTTTATTTCTCTGTACAGTTCTCTTTACGTGCAGGTCTCCACTGCTGTGGTCGAACCATATAATTCTATCCTCACCACCCACACGACCCTAGAACACTCTGACTGTGCCTTCATGGTTGACAATGAAGCCATCTATGACATTTGCCGCCGCAATCTTGACGTTGAAAGACCGAGCTACACAAACCTTAACCGAATCATCTCCCAGGTTACCGCTGCGTTCTAACAAATTTTTAATTTCTTTTTTAAATTTCACTATGATTTGCATCTTACTTAGGTGGTTTCTTCAATCACCGCTTCGCTTCGCTTCGAAGGCGCTCTTAACGTTGACCTCACCGAATTTCAAACGAATCTCGTGCCATATCCTCGTATCCACTTCCCACTGGCTACGTATTCTCCACTTATTTCTGCCGAAAAGGTATGCGATGATCTTCTATTTTTGTTCGAGTGTTTAGTCGTTGTATCTTACAGGCCTATCACGAAGCACTGTCTGTCAGTGACATAACAAACATGTGTTTCGAACCTGCGAACCAAATGGTCAAATGTGATCCACGCAACGGGAAGTACATGGCTGTTTGTTTGCTGTATCGTGGAGATGTCGTCCCTAAGGACGTAAACCAGTCCATTTCGGCAATCAAAGCGAAGCGTACTATCCAGTTTGTGGATTGGTGTCCGACTGGTTTCAAGGTAATGCATGGAGGAGGTTAAGCCTAGTATCTCGACTAGCCGTCTAGTAAATATGAGGTGAAGAGTACGATAGGGTTGCTGAAATATGAAATTAATATGAAATGCACCATATTATTCCTAGCTAAATGCAGCATAGATTTTCAATAACGCATTCGCTTCACTAATAGTGTTCTTGACGTAGTTGGGATGTTCGGCAAAACACGGAATATACAGAAACCCAGGATCGAGGGAGTTCAGAGCAGATGCACAGTTTACTCAACTTACTTACTACTTTACTTCGAGATAACGTTTTTCCCTGACTCATTTCATCACTAAGGCCCTTTGGTTAATCTTCTTATAGTTGAAGAATCATCTGCTTCATTGCATTGTTTATTGTACTAACTAGGATTCAAGTATACAAAGTTGGACCTTCTGGAGTTTTTGATGAAGGACGGGGAATTTTTTTTTTCTGTCGCTCTGAGCGCCGTTTCCTTGTTGCGTACATTGCCCCAACATAAATAGTCCTCTAATTTTAACTCATCGAGAACCTTTGCTACTAGCGAGGAAGTATTGGAGGTTGGCTCCACTGCAGGGAGCAGCAAAGGCTGCCCGCAGAGTTCAAATTTGGGCAGGCGGCGCTGTTCGGCGGCTTTGCGCTTCGATGGTTATTGACCATTCACAACAGTGCGCTTAACAACCACCTAACCGCGCCACCCGCGCGGCTCTGAGCTCTGCGGGCATCCAAATTGTTACATTATCATAGGAAGTTTTGAGAGAGCTTTTCACTTGCAGGTCGGCATTAATTACCAACCTCCTACTGTTGTTCCTGGAGGTGATATCGCTAAGGTACCTCGTGCCGTATGTATGTTATCCAACACAACTGCTATTGCGGAGGCATGGGCTCGCCTCGATCACAAATTCGATCTCATGTACGCTAAGCGTGCGTTTGTGCATTGGTGGGGGTAGTCTTTCTTGATCATTGTTAGCAGTCGTGACTAATAAAGGAAAAGTTAAGGTATGTCGGTGAGGGTATGGAGGAAGGAGAATTCAGTGAAGCACGTGAAGATCTTGCTGCACTTGAAAAAGATTACGAAGAGGTGTGTCATTGTTGTTGTAAGCAAAGCATTTCGAGGCTAGCATCCTATGTCCGGCACACATTTGTTTCCAATTTCAGGTTGGGCTTGACTCAAACGAGGGCGCTTATGAGGAAGGAGAAGAGTACTGAAAGTTGGGCATGGAGAACAACTCCCTTGTTGTTATAATAAAAGTACTTTGTGCTATTTGTTTTGTAAATAAATCGACTATTCGACGATAATATATTTAGTTATCAGTTCCGTTATTTTCAAACTTGTGATGTCTTTTCACTGCTTAGAAATCTTGGTGGGATGTCAAATGATGAAAGCTGTAGTGCTATCTTCTCAACGAGTGTCAGCAACGGTAATGAGGGTTTTGGCTTTGCCTTTTCCCCATGATAGGGCGTTATGAAGAATTGGTATAGGAGTATATTCCTAACAATACAGGCCTCAGTTTTGATAGATGCTGAATTATGGTACCTGTCCTTTCGCTTATTCTTATTATGCTGAAGTGCTTCGCTTTGGTTGAACACTCGAACTGGGATGAATGGAACTGCCCAAACGTCAACGCCTTCGGGTCAGAGTCGTGGGAGGTTTTATGAAGTCGTGTGCAGCATGTGCAACGTTTTGTGGGAAAAGTTAGGTATCAAATCAGTGTGGCATCACTCCCTAGCAGTCATCTCACAATAACTAAGAGATCACAATCTCTTCACTTGCTAGGTGAATCACTAGGAAGAGGGAGTGTAATTGTTGGTAGAAGATTACTCTCAGATCTTCGATTCTCCAAAAGCCCAAAGGTTCCAGAGGTGGTACGCGTGGAGTTTGCATTCTCCGTTAAAGCTAGTATACCATGAATCTGACGTGGTGAGGAAATGCTAAAGCTAGAGATGAAGTTGTAGATGGCAGGATCAATGGTAGTTCCGCTTAGTTCTCCCTATCGTAAAAACGGCGTGGGAACCGCTTTGGTTCCAACGAGATACGTAAGATTTTCTATGTACACGTCCAAGTCCCTTCGGCAGCCTATTCATGGGTTTCTCTAGAAGGAGAACTCACTAACTCATTTGCTTTCTCCGCTGCGCAGCGACGCGTGTACAAGTGGAGCGATGCAACTGAAATCGTCATAAAAAACGTCTTTCACGCCGTCTTTTTTTTTACTACGACTAGGGAGAGATAAGCGGAACCACCCCTGATCCCGCAATCTACGACTCCTATAGAGTTTGTTCATTGGAACATCCTCAAATAAGTTGGTGAGAAGAAATAATTGGTCTTCGACCGCGTTCACATGGAAGGGGTACGTTGCAACTGAAATCGTCGTAAAAACGACGTCTTCCACGTCGTTTTTCTTGCGATAATTAGGGAGAGATGAGTGGAACCACTTCGGTTACTGTAAGCTACAACCCCATCTCTAACTTTTCCCACGGGTTTCCTTACTGCGACGGGTTGGTTCGCGGTATGCTGTCTTTAAACGTTTAACTAATATGGAGTGGGAAACAAGGGAGCAAATTTCGTTACATGTCGTATGCACGAACGTGAAGTTCGTTTCTTGGCCATATCGTAATGCTAACCAATGAGATGGAAGTGCACGGTTTATGAGTTAAGGTAATCGTGTCTACGCTGACATGAATCGCGGTAAGTATACAGTCGAAAGTTAGAACAAATCGAAGCCGACATGACTGTGTAGGTGAGGAGAAATGGTCAATCAGTATATCAGAATTCATTATCATTGGTGTTGTCAAATTCTGTATTGTAAATTTTGTCCACTTCTAGTTCTTTCTGTTCGTGAAAATAAATGAGTTCTGTATGACAGATAACCTGCACTGCCATGACTCGTTTATCGAGAACGCGGTCCTACTTCCTACATTTGCCGTGATGGCGTGCAAAGGTTGTCCAGTGGCTTCTTCTTTCGCGACGTGAAGAGTATCTTATCTTTCTTTGAAGTACTTTGTGAGAAGATTTGACTAGTGGGTCAGATGCCTCTTGTCATGCGTTTGATCTCGCATGGAAATCAGTCACAACGGTTGTCGTTACAACGCGTTGTCCGACCTTCCCTAGTTTACTTTGCTTGGCAATTGCTGCGACATCTCTAATCTTCTATCGCTGTCGTAGGAAAGAAGTTCAAATGTTTCGTTTCACTTACGTAAATCGGAATCCTTAGCATCACTCTTTCGATTGAGTTGTCAATGACATTGACTTCATTTTCTTCCTGCTTGCGAAGTACCCAATCTTCTGAAATATAGATGAAAGCAGGAAGTACGATGTTGTTAGAGGTGAGCACGAAGGCAAGTACTCCTGGTCTTCTTCACTAAATCTTCGATGCTCTCATATGCTTTACAATCACTTTTTCTGCCCTGCACGGTGGTCAGTTTGTTCCTCTTGTTCATTGCTAGACCTACATGTACACTGCAGGAGCACTTGGACCATCCCAACTTTCTCATTGTTTTCTCGAAGGTGGCATTGTTCTGGATGATATTGTATTGTGTCGTCGGATCTCCTCCTCTCTTCACATCGATGATTACTTCGTTGTAAAATGACATGCATGTGCATGAAGTCTTCTGTACATGTTCATATTTGGAGAAAAGAAAAAGTGTTTCAAGAACTAGTCTCACTACCACTCAACTCGTAAACAACCCAGCATTTGTTTCATTGGCTATCTTTTTTCGTCTTTGTGTAGGCCGGTACAGATTCCAGGACTCCATCCCATCAAATACTTAAGTTCGCAGGTGTTGAATTTCTGGACCTCTTTTTGTGTAACTGCATAGTTAACGATTATTATACGAAGGTAGTAAAAGGTAAGTAGGTAGTAAAAAAAGTAAAAGTTAGCCAATTAAAGACATGATAGGTAAAAAGAAAAGCTTTCACGGAAGTTTTCCGCATAGTGTGGAAGCAGCTCTGTGTACGACTTCAAAGAGGTGCTGCGTCAGTCCGTTTTACGCAGACCGTAAGTACTGTGGCATTGAGGAGATAGATAATTAGATAAATAGATAAACATCTCTGGATCGCACCGATCGCAGGTCTCGGCCAATTGGTCCGTGTTGGAAACACTTCATACATCTCGCTGGTGGTCTCCGTAAAAAAAGAGGAACGACTTCCTTCTTCACCCTTTTAAAAATAAAAAAGATGTAAAGTAGGCTTTCCATGAATCAAGCAGAGTCGAGACGAGGTCTGCTGTGCCGCACTGTCGTCGATATCGTTGTAGTCCCAACCAAGCCTTTCATCACTTTGAAGTCGATAAATTGATATCAGGCTTGTCTGGGAGAATAAAAACACTGACTTGATTATCAGCTGGCCCCCGCAAGTCATTGCATGGGTTCTGAAACGTAAACATATATATATATATATATATATATATATATATATATATATATATATATGTATATATATGTATATATAATATATATATATATATATAATATATATATATATATATATATATATATATATATATATATATATATATATATATATATATATATATATGTATGTATATATATATATATATATATATATATATATATATATATATAATCCAGCACGCGATCCAAAACCTGAACGATTACGAGTTGCAGTAAAATGCGTTGGAGCATCCCAAGATTGATACAGGGACTTTATCTATTATTTTCTATACTACGATTAGAACGACATGAAGCACGGTGCAATTGCGGTTGCCCTCAAGGTGGTGCGGTGGAGCGTAGCTGTTAGGAGCGTACTAGAACCGTTGGTGGTTCCACCCTTCGCTGCAGTTTGCGATGATCCCAGCAGGAAACGGTAAAGAGGGTCCCGGCCGATTCTCCGCGAATGCCTCCGAGACATTAAGGGTCCAGTGGATATGCGAACATACCTCGACGTGGTCACACTCCAGCCGTTCCTGGAGGCGGTGTGAGTTGTCAAAATTACTGAATAAATTGAAAAGAATGTTGTTGAAAGTATCTGTCGTTTTGCGTGATTTTGTAATAAGAGAACGGTAGCGAATTTTGTCTGGATTTTGCCTTCAGGAAGTCTAGAAATGTTATCAAATTGACTCTTATTCATAAGAGGTCAGAGATACAGAAGGTCCATCTGTTTGGAAATAAATTAGGCTTCAAAGAAGCTTGGGACTTACAGGATAACGATAATCCTCAGTCTCGTTACTTTTGAAAGTTGGAATGTCCCGTTTTTAACGAAATTTTTCATAAGCGCAATTTGGAGCTATTAGATGTACCTTTCTCTCTTGTTTCACCTGAGGATTTCTATTGCTTCTGGTATTACTACCACGCTGATACCAGCTCACATCACAAATTTCCACTGGATGTGTCTGATTCTCTACTCTAATTTAGTAGCTCGTGAATTATAACTACGACTGACTCATGACATCCTTGTATCCCGCACGACGGTCCGACCAAAAGCCTGCAATCCTTATGGAACTAGAGGATTGCAACCTGCCTATGGGTTTTAAAATTTTACGCATGTCACAGTAATAGAAAAGAGTCTCCTGATTCCGGAGGAAAGCCTGGTACGGTAGCGCCCGGAAGGACGCGGTTGCAGGAGTCATATAGGCTACCGAAACGGAAAAGGACTAGGATGACGATCTGTACTGACGATAATGCACGTACGCTTCGGAAGCGACCATCGAAGATCTGATGATGCAAGCCAAGAAGATCAAGTACGACGAGACGAGACAACGCCATCCTTTCAATGAGTTTATGAAACTGGAGAAGAACTGTTCTTAGGAACATGCGACAGTAGAGGTGTTAGTGGAGTTATCAAAGAACATCGACCCTTTCGAACTACTTACGAGCCGAATCGGACGTCTGCGGATGAATAGGAGGAGGAAGAAGAAGTCGAAGCTTTCTATATTTAGCTGGAGAAGTTCTACAGAGAAGATCATGCCTTCTACAAGGTCATAATTGGCGATTTCAACGCCAAAGTTGGCTCAAGAAGAACGCCTGAGGAACTTCACATCGGGACCCACGGCCTACAATGGAATGAACAGGGGGAGAGACTCTCCGAGTTCATCATGACGACTAAGACCATCCATGGGAATTCCATTTCCAATTCGCAGCCTTCCTCTCTAAGCTGGACGTGGGAGTCACCCGGTGGAGGGTAGGGTAATGAAATAAACCACATCATGGTCAATAAAAGGTTCTGCCTGACGGACATCGCTGTTGTGCCAAAGTTCTATACGGGATCGGACCATCGCCTCCTCCGAGGAAGATTTTCCTTCACAAGAAGAGAGGAGAAAGCCGCCAATTTCAGAGAGCGAAATCCCAGAACTATCACTAATTGGGATCTCTGCCCTACGCTATTCCGCTTTTGGGAAGATTAGGCAATGGGCAACATCGACGAGGAATGCGACCGGCTCATCACCTTCACGACTGCACGAAGAAGGCTGAGAGTTTCAAAACCACCAAAAGACGCCTGTCTCTTGAAACTTTTCAGCTGATACACCAGCTTGGAGCAGCACGAGCCACAGGGAACTAAGAACTCACGTCCGAGCTCGCAAGGCTTTGCAGAGAGGTGATAAAGGAAGACCTCAAAGAGAGAAGAGCAGAAGTGCTCTCTCTCCGGAACGAACATATCCGAATGCACCAGCAACGTTTATCTGGGTCGGGAGTTGAACATGATGAACGACTTGAGCCCCGAGCTGGGCAGGAGGAGACGAGCGGCTTGGGGAGTGTGTAAGAGCATCGAGGATGTAGTGAAGAAGACCACAAACAACCGGCTCCGTGCTCACCTCTTCAGCACCACCGCACTTCCTGCTTTGACCTATGCTTCGGAAACCTAAGCATTTCGCAAGCAGGAAGAAAAGGCGGTGAGCGTCATTGAACGTGCAATTGAGAGAGTGATGCTAGGAGTATCCCGTTTCACGCAAGTAAGGGACGGGATTCGAAGTTCTCCCCTACGTCAGCGATCGAAGATTAGAGACGCCGCCGCGTTTGCCAAGGAAAGTAAAATAAGGTGGGCCGGACACGTGATGCCCTTCAACGACAACCATTAGACCAGAGCCGAAGTCCTTGAAAAAAAATTATGATTATGCTCTTCGTGTCCCACACGAAAAGAGGAACCACTGGGCGACTCTTGCACGCGATCGGGACCAATGGAAGAATTACTGGTGCCCGCTTGATCAGTTCGAAGATCAACGGGAGTCAAGGTGATCAAGGTGAATTATAACCTAGCCAATGGTACAAAGTATGATGCTTAGCGGCAAGTGAGCAAAGTTAGGTATTTAGGTAGCAACGAAGGCAAATCTCTTCTTTGCTGCATCGGTAATTGCCCTGCCGAGGCACGATTAGGGCATGTTCGAAAATCCGGCGGGACCCTCTTTACACGCATCCAGTGGCACCTCGGTTCCAACTGCTGCCTCCACCGCGCCGTTTCGAGCGCGTAAGCAAATGCATCGTGCTTCATGTCGTTTTGACCTACAATATATTCACTAACTTTTGCTCACTCAATAGGAACTTTGCATGTTGTTTTTCTCGATTAGAAGTACAGTAGTTCTGTACTTCAAATACTATCTTATCTTTACCTAATTTGCAGTTGAAGGGATCTTGATACGCTACGACCAAACAAGGAATATTGAACAACTGGACTGAGCAAAGGCAGAGTCGGGTCAAAACGACATGAAACTCTATACAGTTGCGTAAGTGGCTGGCCTCGAAGCGGTGGATCGTAGCGGTTAGGAGGTGATAACCCTTTCTACTACCACTCATCGCTGCAGTTCGCGATCCATCCCAGCCGCTTACGCAGCTGCACCGTGTTCAAGTCGTTTTGAACCGCCAATATAGTATTTGATCAATGATGAGAAGTGTTAGGTGTTAAACACATAAAATTGCTTCTGGTCAACTGGTGGTCGTAATTCCAGCCAGGTCTACCTATTTTCTTGATGTCCATCTACAGGGAAACTTTTGTGGATAGAACTAGCTGGAAATGCATCACCTACAAATAGTAATTGCAGGTGGTAGTTATGGATAGAGTATGGGTGAAGTACTTAGTTCATAAACCATATTGCTACTTCTTGCTAAATCTTTGTGTGGCAATATGTTGTTGGGCAAAGGATGGACACGAAAAAGTGAAAGGATGAGATTTTCTAGAAGCAATTGTATATTTATACTTTATGTCGTATTCGTTGGTTTCAGCAGGAGTGAAATTGGTGAAAACAAGGAAAGATGGCTCTCGAAAGGTGGTATCCTACCGTCAAACGAATCGAGCATCTGCAGATGACTTAGTTGCGCTAGCGCAGCAGCTAACTACCGCTCGGTTTGTCCACATCAGTGTTCTCCACCCAAAATCCGGACATTTGAAATTTTCCCTAGTGAGCTTGTGAAAGGAAGGGCTTGCGACCGTTTGAGGACTATAGCTGAGCAGATGGAACAGTTACAGAAAGTAGACAGTCACTAGTTTTTGTCTTTCATTGCGATGAACTAGTCTTCTGCTGTTTTTAGGCGGCGATTCGAGTGCTAGAAGAAGCGAAGCGAGACGAAGAGTTGCACAATGTGGCCTGCAATTTGCAAAAGCAGCCTGGACATGTTTACCATCTCTACCGAGGAAGAGATGGATCCAGGTAACTAATACAGAATAAACGATTGTATTCCGTTTGAATTGTGTTGCCGTCATTTGAAAATGGTAGTGCGTGAGAGTAAGGATTGTGATCTACCATGGCGGTAGACTCCGTCAACTTGTTTTTTTTTTTTGAGTTAGAGGAAATAGTCGGAAGTAGGATTCTGTTCATTCCATGAGTTTTTAGTGTGGCCAAGTAAAGCTTCGGTGTATGTTTATCTATTGTTTATGTGCTGCTTATGTTTTTGAACTGAATGTGTAAGGGTCATTAACTGGCGTCGCTAGCTTTAGCCATGTGGGAAGACTTTATTGAGTCTAAAGAAAAAGTTATAGAGATCGATAGATACATCTAATCGACGTTCTTGAACAAAGTGGTTATCATACTCGTAATTTTTGCGAAAAATCCCAGTTATAATCAAATCAAAATGATATGAAGCTCGAACCAGTTGCGTAAGCGGCTGCTTTCGAAGTGGTGCGGAAGAGCGTGGTGGTTACGATCGAGGGAGACCTTTGGTAGCATCACTCATCGCTCGCGATCAGTCCCATCTCAATCCAAGGTCAAGCGTGTGATAGGATTTTCCATCGAGGATCGTAATTTTGTTTTTTGGCCGATGCCGTAAAATGAACGTACTCGCTTGTGCCCCCTCAAACTTGGGTAATTAAACTTTCATAATACAAAATAATGACATACAAAATAGCGAAATTAACATAATAGAGGGAACTACTGAATAATACACTCACAGTCCTATCCTATAGCGTTCGTGCATAAATATATCTCAAATACAGATAAAAATAAGAAAACGCAAGAAGAAGAACATAGTGAGAAAGAGACAGTGATGAGTAGCACGAAAATTATAAAATGTTTTGTGCAATGGTGCGCAGCTTATACACCGTCTTCTGATAGCAAGAGAATTCACAGATGTTCCGCCGAATTGTGCAAAAACATACAGGAATTTCACAGATGTCGTGCGGAGCTGTGCAAAGTGTACAGCCCTAAGATGAGATACATATGATTGCTGGCGCCACTGACTCGTGCCATGATTGCATTGTAGGTCTTCTTCGTTTTGTCCATCCATTTCACCATGTCGTCGTTCTGTCTCCTGATTTCCTCCTGTAGGTCCAAGTAAGAGTCTCGCATCTCGTGTAAAACTGTATCCTCCACTGCTGCGTTGCGCCTGGTTTTGGCTTCGGCCTCCTGAACGGCCCTCTTTTCTTCATCGAACAAAACGTCGAACCGAACCAACTGGTGCCGTATCATATTTATGACGTCTCTGCAGTTATAACTCCGGTATGCAGCCACGGGTTCGAGGTACCCACGATCTCCTGGCTCCGTGGGTTCGTAAAATACCCCCTAAGAGAGTCTGTTAAGAAACTCAAGTCTCGAGAGCTCTTCTGCTTCATTCACGGTCAGTAGTATTTCATACCATTCGTGGGCCAGAACGAAGAACTCGGTGCTAGTGATTAGATCCAGTTTCCGTTGCTTATGAGTCGCGTACAATTGCTTAATCATCATAGGTAGTGATAGGCTCCGCCCCTCGTAGTGAAGATGTCCTGCTTATCTTACATCAAAGACGCATACTCATGTGGTGCTTGCTTGACTGCTGCGCAACCGTCATAACACTGGGGGCGATTTCACGTCGAAAGCTCAGTCCGTAGCAACGAATCCTTTGATGGATCAGTGCTTCCGACGGTCGTGTTTCTGAGCTTTCGACGATGGAAATTTTCCGTCGTAGCTCCCTCTAAAAGCGCTCCTCTAGATTCGATGAGATCGGCATGCTGAAATTGCTTCGCCTTAATAGAGGTCTTGGTGCGAATGGGTGAGTTCATAGAAGAAGCCGACCACAAGTGCAATCTCGGTTTTGGAGGATGTTAGAGAGTCTCTTCTCCCAGCTTCGTCGTGCTACCCGCTCTTTGCCGTTGGAACAATCTCAATGGTGTGTAGACTAGTATCCAAATTATACGCAAAGTTAATCGAGCCATCAGTATAGTAACGCGGAGTAGAATCTTAACAGGCAAAAAACATGCAGTGCTAGTAATGTAAAAGTATGTAATCACAAGGGCTACTATTACTGCAATGGCTGTAATCAATAGTGTCCCGCTCCATTTCATGAGCGTGTCGACCAAGTGACCAATATCTGGCATATTGACTTCTGAAAATATTTCATTTTCTCCGTTGAGAAGGCGTGTGCTGTCATGTCTAAGCTGCAAGTGTAGTGTAAAATGCCTATAATCTCGAAGACTCTGTGTTCTCTCACACCGCACTGGGCTTTCGACGTGAAATCGCCCCTTATTGGAAACGAAACAGTTCTGATTTGGCTCCGAGGAATGAACATGGAACTGTGAATGCTTGCTCTCCACATCTTATTTCAGCTCGTTCTTCTATCGATTATGATTTGCAAAGGACCGTCGCTGAAGCTCCCTTTGCGCAATCGTAACATCCTATGCAATGTGCATCATTAATTGTGCATATTGCGTTCGAAGTTACAGATATTGTTTCGAGTTGCTCTTTAATCCTAATTATGAATTCCACTGTTGGCGACTGTCGGATCCTTGTAATTACTTGGTCATTGCTTGTCCGAAACTCTAGATTTGGTCGCAGGATGTGCAGTTGGTGTTCTGGATCGAGAATTTGGGCTGTGAGATTCAGGTCTTTGCAGTCACACAACATCTTCGCCTCCGCTGGTGCACATTTGCAATTTTCCTCTACTTCACACGTCATATTTTTGGCGTACTCCCAAGTAGCACATTTGAGTGGTGGATCGTAATTCAGATGTGCAATTGCTGTGCGTGTTCCGTCCGTCAAGAAGATTGAATTTAGCACCGGTATAGGCGGAACGCTCAGTGACGGAAGCGTAATTGTGAAAGGGGGTGTAGTCTTAGCTCATTGGGATGAGGTGAAAGTAGTGGATCTTCAGCTGTTTTTGAGGCCCACTAACCGTCATTTGCAGACTTGCACATGCACAGATCCTTTCCAGCGTCCGCATTTGAAGAACTCGCAGACGGCGTCATCGTTGAGCAAGGGATAAATTCGGTAGAAGAGGCAACCTGAAATGGAGTAGAAGCAGTCGCAATCTGGTCCTCCACAGCTTTCGACACATCCTGTGATGCCTGGGTGGACATTGGCTTTATGTAATTCCGCTATTACGGATGTACGGTTTACAGCTCCGCACTTTTCCCCTTTGCATGATACTGCGTGAGGACATCATTTACTGTCCAATAATCCATATATTGTGCTGCGTGAGAACATGATTGTTTCCTTTTCACAGGTCAGGTCTAGATTTTTCTATAGCAGTTCGATCCCAAGAAGGCTCGTGATGTTGTTGCTGAGACGGAGGCACGCTTCTTGTTTGGAGGGGTTGATCTTAGCTATTTCTGGCGTGTCTATCGTATACATTTCTCCTTCCTTTGGACGATAACACGATTGAATTTGATGGGCGAAGACGTCCACTTCCTGACATGTTTGCGTCATTGTGAAAAATATTGCTATGGAAATGGCGATTTCCGACCACAGTCGACGGCGCGTAGCTCTTCTTGTGCTTTTCCAAAACTTTGCAATGGCGGTTGGTAGGAAATTCCTAAAAAGCAACCCTGTTGACTTGACCGTCAAGAAACAATTCTACCCATCGCCTTCAAGAAGTGTAGTATAGGGCTTCCGATAATGACTGGAACAGAAAAGAAGTAGCATAGTATTGCTATAATGTAGATGGATAATCCGAAAAAAAAAATCGCAGTCGTTGGCCAACATTCTGGATTCGCAATCGTTGCTACGCAAAATGTGCAGTCGATTTGTGCACAAAATGGTGCAGCTTTGCATGTGGCCTCTACCAGACTTCATAACCATCAAAAATTTTCCACATCAACAGGTGTTCATACAATGTTACGTGAGGTGGAAAATGAACAACTTCTATTGTTCCTGGTGATTTATACAATAAACAATGATCTTCTCCGCAAATTTCGTACTGGTGTCCCGAGTAAGTAGAACTCCTACATCGATACAACGAAGATGGTGACTTTTGTTGGATTCTTTCCAAGCGGATATGCTGCAAATTTGTGAAAAAGTATCGTCAAAAGGAAAGGTAGATTCCTGATGAGATTTACTTTTGTTTTCCCGGATGTGGACCTCAACTGTTCTTCGCATCTTTTCTCTTGGTAGTCCTCCTCACTATTCTGGATGAGTTTGCGCTTGCGTAAATTGTAGGGCGGGTTAGGAGGGGAAGTTGATAAAGGTTGTGTAGGTTCAAGATCTCGTGCGGATTCATTTCGAGCCTTTTTCCAACTGTACGACTCTATTCACTGGACGTCGAAGTCGTGTTTTGTTAGAATGTTCAGTGAGAACTTCTCGTACTGTATCCGCTGCATTAGCCCGTAATTCTACAATGCGTCCAATTTCCCATGTGTTCTGGGGTTGTAATGAATCGCACAACAAGACCATTTCTCCTTCCTGTGGTTTCATAGTTGTTCCTCGTTTGTTGTCCACCTGGAGTTTGTGATGTTCCCTGAATCCAGTGAGGTACTGTGCTTTCCAGATCTGCCAGAAGTAGTCCGCGAGTCTTACTGAAGTTTTGAGTGTTTCTTCAACTTGGCGTTGAGTAGCAAGTTGTTGCACTTCATTCGGAGTATGGTACGTAGGATAATCCTTTTCCACATTATGATATGTTAGTGGTCGCGAATTTAATAATGCTAAGCACGATGCTGGTGGCTTCAATTTCCACCAGTATCGTGCTTAGCACATCACAGGGCACTGTTCGTTTTCCGAATGCTTTATAAAGCGAGTTTTTGATGGATCGAATCAACCTCTCGTGAAATCAACCCTGCCACGGTGCATAAGGTGTGATGTGAATACAATTAATTTTTCGCTTTCATCTCGCTATCTTCTGTAATTTGTCTTAAAGGCATCACCCCACGAATCTGAGGTGGTGCAGATTTCAGGTGGAGTATTCGTATACAGGATGGGAGACTACGGAGAAGGGGGTGATTCCGTCCATTTCTTCCTAATTGTCGTAAAAAACGGCCCGGAAGATACGGCTTCATTCGTTTTGGCGCATCATTTTGTACAAGAGGTTCGACTGGAGCGCGCCAGTCTTGTGCGGCGCCGCATCTTCCGGGCCGTTTTTTACGGCAATTAGCAAGAAACGGACGGAATCACCTCCCTCTTCGTAGTCTCCCATCCCGTATACGAATACTCCACCTGAAATCTGCACCACCTCAGATTCGTGGGGTGATGCCTTTAAGTTATCATGTAAGATCTGTTCTCCAAGCAAAAACGTGCGAGCATTGTCGCATGTGATTGGTCTCGGTACTCCTCTTCGTGCAAAGAAACGGGGAAGGACGTTGAGAAAGGCTTCCATTGTCATATTCTCTACAAGATCCAAGTGAATAAGCCGCGTCGCCCTCTAGTGAAGATGCATCCGTAAGCTTTCGAACTGTCATTTTTTCTGTTGCTCACGGCGAGAGGTCCAGAGTTGTCCAGACCTACGTGTTCAAAGGGACGTGACCTTTGCATACGAGTACTGGGTAAATATTCCATGGGAGGGTACCGAAATGGCAGATTGTTGACTTTTGGCATGATATACATTTCTGGTATACAATCACTGGCGGTTGTTGACGTAGCCCCATAATACTGTTCCCGTACAGTGGACATCGTGTGAGTGAATCCACGGTGGTACTGACCATGTGCTTCCATAATGATGAGTTTGGCCAAAGTTGTCTTTGGTGCTAAATAAATAGGTGTTTTTGATGGTGTAGATATGTCTTCGTGTTGTAAACGGTAGCATTGTAGTATTCCGAACTCATCCTCGCGAATATTCAGATCCGTTTGTGATCTTATTCGACGTTCGTTTACAATGGTTTTCTGATGATCTCAAATTATACAATTTCGCGCTTCTCGTAATTCTGCTCCAGTTAGTTCATTTGCTGAAGCAACTGCTTTAAGAGCTTTACGAAAAATTGTTTCTTTTCGTACGGTGGAGCATCTTCGCAGTGCTCGACTAAGAAACTTCATAACATAACAAACCATTTTTTGTGCTTTATTATAGTGAGCTGAAGCGTGATAACTTGAATAGTGTCGCTTCATCTTGTTCCATTTCGTGCTTTGTCATACTGTTATCATGGACTACTACTGTTATCATGGAGGTCTCGTCATTGCCTTCTGCCTCACGTAGAGGTAGTGAAAATAATTTGATACCCTCTCGCCTCAGCTCGAGGTTTCTTATCAACTCCATATCCAGAAGTGGCTCTGCAGTGTATCTGAGTTAACACGTTTTACACGGTCTGCAGGATTATCCTTAGTAGCGACGTGCCCGAAAAGACATTCTATTTCTTGTTTTTTCAAGCTATTTACTATATTGTCTATCTCCCTGAGGCGGTTTGAAATGAGGACTCCTTCCATTTTTCGTGTTGGTGGTGATTTCAACTATGCGAGAATGATTTCTGAGTCCGTGAAAAAAAAAATGACTTTCTTAATGGGATGAAGTGAATCCAGTGCTTCACAGACGAAACATGCCGCTCGTACACTTAAAGTGAGTGCATTCATTTCTAATTTGAGAATTGTGATGGAGGATTTCAGGAGCGGCAGTTTAGATTTTGTCATTACTAATTGCGAAGTCCCCGACGCGCCTATGTACATGCAAGTTGCCATGGCAAACTGGCTAACGTCTGAGAAGGCGAATAATGTCGGTGTCGCGTTTCAAAATTTGTCTATCCAGTTCTTTGTAAAGATATCTGTCCGCAGAGAATTCGCCACTGATTTTGCAAATTTGACGGCAGCGGAGTATCCCACTCGAATCCGTCCCCCTAAAGTGATTGCAAAAACAATTCTGCTGGTAAGAGAAGTGGGACGAGTAATCCAAGTGGATCAAAAACCGAAGCGAGTTGCTGTGAGACTGTGCGTTTAGTGACCTTCTCCTGTGGCATCATTTTGCCTTTGAGGATGATTCGATCCTTTCTTGTGTCCCAGGTGATTCCAAGGACCTTTGGTTGCAAGTTTTTTGAGCGGTTTCAATCGTGAATAGAAGAGTTGGAGAGGTCATCATTGGAAATAAACTCTCTCTAATTCATATTGAGTCCATCGAAGATCTCCTTTGTGTTTAACCAGTGCTTCCTTCGTTGTTTGTGCTCCATATATTAGGTTATCGGCATAGAGATTATGCCTGATTTGTTCTGCATTGTCACTTGATGATTCTGCGTCCTCGAAATGGAAATCAATTGTTGCCGCGAGCAGGAATGGTGATTTGTTAAACGTTAAAGACCAAATGCAATTCTGGTGAATCGATATATCACGACGTTATCGCTCGTCGCAGGGAGGTTAATATCGCGGAAACGTAGAAGCATCCCTACCATGTCGTGCAATAATAGTGTACCCTGATAAAGGACATCGTTGAGGCACGGTGAATCCTTGTAACAACGACGACGAAAAAGATTCTCATTTTCGTCGTCTCAGTGGCGTTATGACCGCCTGGTGCGGCAAGTAGTGAACTATCGACCCCTCAATGGGGTCATCAGGAGATACCTCTTCGATAATTCCCTTTTCGAGCTGCTCTTGGAAAATGTTGTCGTATTGCTTCGGAGTCGCTTGATTGTGCGCGTATATTCCAAGAACTTTCTCCAGACGTTTTCCTGCCAGTAACTTATTATGTGACAGAGTAGGATGTATCTCCTTTCAGGGTAGTCTATCGTATTCTCCATCTTCCCTTTTTTGAACAGTGTTCTTGAAGTTTTTGAGAACGCGTTCGTTGATTATTTGAAGCTCGTTGTGTTGCGATGCTGCGTATTCTTCAGTTCTTGATGATTCCAAAGAGCAGTAACGATCCCACATTTCCTTTTCAGAGCTGAACCTTTGGATTGTGAGAACCGACATCATTCTGCTAGCTTTCGTGTTTTGCTGTCCACTGATGATGTATCCGAATTTCGTTGGTATCAACGTAAGTGCCGAGGGGAGAATAAGCCGACCCATTGGCATCATAAATTCCACAAATAATCGCAACCCAGCAAAACTTTTTGCTTTATCGGTAGTGATAACACAATTTCTTGTTTTTTTTTTTTTTGGTAAAATCAAAATCCGCTTGATCAAGAACAGCTTGATCAATAGCTCCAGTTATGAGGTCATTAATGTGGATGCGCACACTGTGTTGTTTCCCTTCTAGGTCGCACAAGTGTAGTGTTGTGATGTCACATTCCTTCGGTGTAGGGATTGATGAGCCAAAGATACTTATTAACAGGGAACTTTTGCCCACTATGGGGAGTCCGAGTTCTTGGATAAGATGTTCCTCAAAAAAGGAGAGTTCTGAGCCTGTATCGAGTAATACAGTGACTTGTCTCATTCTCCATTTGACATCTAATACTCGTGCTGAACCAGCTAGTAGGATAACTTTCTTGAGTCCTCTGTTGATGTTGTGTGATCTATTATTCGTGTGTAGTGCCAAAGTGTCTTCACATGGTAGATCACCTTGTTCGGAGATCTCCGATGAGGTGACCCCATCAGATGGAATTTCTGATTCTTTTGCTTTCGTCATATTAACGTGCTGTCTTAAGAAACTCCGTGGTCGTTTCGTAGACCTTTCTGTACTTTTGACCGGTGGCTTCCTGGATGTGATCGTTCTCATTCTGTGTTCCTTATCTAGCAAAAGAACCGTTGAAGAACGCACTTCTTTGCTCTTCCAAGAAGCTGAGCCTTTAGTGCATATTGCTGTGTGGTGTTTACCTTCACAGTTGCCGCCTTAACACGATAGATTCTATGAGCCGGTGAACCGCAGTTAAGACACCTATTCGATTCAACGAGAAAATTTCTTCCTGCTAATAGACTTGGTATCTTGGAACAATTATTCCATTTGTGTCCTTTCAGTCCACAGCAATCGCAAACACCACTTAGAATAGCCTTTTCTTCGTCCTTTGAGATGCTAAATTTTGTATGTTCCACCTCTGTGGGGAGCATCTCCTTCATCATTTCCTCCTTTGTAATGATATTGTCGATTGTGACGAGCCAGTGCTCTAATTTCCACTCAGGTTCATTTCCTTAACTTCGTTTGAGTCGATTCTCTATTGCTGCCTTTTGTATACGTGTGTGAACTTCTGTAGAAAAATTTGGATAGCTAACTGATTACTTAAGTTCTCTCCTGTTCTTTCAGTTGTGCTGCTATAGCCGACAGCCTATTGAATAACTGTCTCTGGTCGGTAGTGCTGGGCCCCCGTGCTATACATTGGTTAAAGTTTCTGTTTAATTCCATAATGATGCCGTCTTTATCGCAATAACGCTTCTGTAAATGCTCGATGGCCTTTCCGTAATTTCCAGGTGTCACATTGGACCTAGAAATGGATTGTCTGGCCTCTCCTTTTAAAGAAAACAAGAGGTAGTTGAACTTCTGAAGTTCTGTGAGGTCTTGATCATGCAAGTTAGCTAGAAAAAAGGCCCAGAAATTGTCCCATTCCCACTTCTTCTCAGTGAAAATTTAAATTGGTATTTGTGGGAGTTTACTCACTGAAAGAGGCGTCATTATTGACGCAGTAGTGCGTCTTCGCTCTGCTTCGCTCTCTATGCTATTATTAGCGGAGACGTGCGCTATATGTTGAAGTTCCGATCCTGCGCACTTTCCATATACTTGTCGAACTGCTTATCATCTTCTTCGGAATGTTCTTCGAGGTCATCATAAGCATTAGTGAGCTTAGTCATTGATAACTCCAAAAGGTTGGCATGATCATCACAAGTCTTGAGTGGTAAGTGGAAGTCACATATGCGTTCCCGCTTTGCTGACTCATGGTCGGGCGGATTGCTAACTAATATGGCATTATCGCGCATCCAGTCCAGTACCGTTTGACAATGCTTAGTCAAAAGTCCTTTAAATACTCGGACTGTAGACGTTATGATGCACGGAAATTAATGCAAGTGCTGACGATAGACACCCAATCAAATCACAGAAATCAGTCCTTGTGCACAGTCACAGATATGCATGCAGTTCAAGTATCGTACCTGTA
Organism: Necator americanus; assembly: GCF_031761385.1. Classification (NCBI taxonomy): domain Eukaryota; kingdom Metazoa; phylum Nematoda; class Chromadorea; order Rhabditida; family Ancylostomatidae; genus Necator; species Necator americanus. The sequence goes on along the minus strand of NC_087372.1, from coordinate 20,979,172 downwards.
CTGTGTGGCGACTCCGTGCTCTTTGTGGGTCTGATGCCCCAACAATTTTGTTTTTTTTACTGGTGCCGTAAAATGAACGAACTCGCTTGTACTCCCTCAAACTTGGGTAACTAAACCTTCATAATACAAAATAATAACATAAACATACGAAATTACCATAATAGAGGGAACTACTGAATAGTACACTGCTAGTCCTATCCTATAGCGCTCGTGCATAAATATGTCTCATATACAGGTAAAAATGAGAAAACGCGAGAAGAACATAGTGACAGTGATGAGTAGCACGAAAAACTGTTTTGTGGAATCGTGCGCAGCTTATATACCGTATTCTGATAGCAAAGGAATGCACAGATGTTCCGCCGTATTGTGCAAAAACATACAGGATTCTCACAGATGTCCTGCGGAGCTGTGTAAAGTATAGGCCCTAAGATAAGATACATTCCACAGAAGCGCGTTGAACACTCAAAATACTGAACAGAGTTCAGTATAGATCGTAAAGGGAGGGGTCACAAAGGAAAGCGTCGTAAGACAGTGTAGGGTGGGCGTTAATGAATGGAGTATAGCATGATAGCAAGGGAAAATATTACGTATTGTCGGGTCATAACGACATGAAGCAAGGACGGTTCGCAAGCGTTTGTGCTCGAAACGGCGTGATAGAGCGTAGCGGTTGGGATTGTGTAAGGATCCTCGCTGCCGTCACTCATCTCTGCGGTTCGCCATGGTCCCACCTCGATTCCAATCCCTGTCTCCACCGCACCGCTTCGAGCGCGCAGCTGCTTACGCTAGTGTCCGTGCTTTATGTCGTTTTGACCCGACTATAGACTGCCTAGAAACGAGAAAATGTGCATATGGAGGCATGGAAGTTTGTGATCTTGAATAAAGTCTAGTAACTCCGAGTAAATCAGTACTAGACTAATAATCTTCCAGATGTTTGTGGCCGAGAATTTTCTTTGTCAGATGCTATGTCAAACCATTTCCAAGACTTCGTCGTTTTTTTCCAAATTTTTGATGGAAAAAGATGGATTTTTCCCATTTTTCAATCTAAATTCCAAAAAAAATACTAGGACGCTGCAAGAAACAGCGGTGTGAATGTCTTGTGGGCCAAACTTTCTTCTCTAAAAGACTGCCTAAAATATTTCTCTTGGTAACAGAGTTATTGGCGACCTTTCAGCTTGCTAGGAAAGTTGCGGTCAGTAACGGCTACACACCTATGCGGCCTATCACAAAAAGAGCACAAACCCGACCGTTTATGTGTACAGTTTATTTCCGATGAGGTTAGCGCTGCCATTCGGCGGTGTCTGAGGAAAGCTAAACTTGAAGAATCTGTTGCCATCGTGAAACTCCCCCCCCCCCCAGTAACGTTAGACAAATGTTCATTCGGAATTGCCTATATGATCGTATTTGCATGACACCGGAGTGCAAAATATACCTGGATAACAACGAGGGTGATTGCATGAGTTCATGTGTTGTTTATATGATTTCCTGTGTGCGTTGTGGTGACGAGTACATAGGAGAAACAGCTAGACCACTATGTATTCGAATCTAAGAACACCTGGACGGCAAAAGGAAATCATGTGACTCCACTGCATTGGGTGGTCATAGGGTGCGGCGTCATAACGGAGAAGATTTTGAAGTTAAGATCGCGATTTTGGAACCTAGCATTGCGGCGCGCAAGGCTCTGGAGGCTTTTTGGATCCACTCCAAGAGCCCAAAGATGAATCGCAAGGAGGAATGTCTCTGCATTACGCGGGAACTCGCGCCCTATTTAAGGCTGATATTTGATTGCGCTAGTCACCTCACAACAGGTATCTAACAATGGCAGGATAATGAGCTGATCCTAAGGTACGATGTTATCTTCTACTGGTAGCTATGAGGACCAACAGTAAGCGTAGGACTTTCTTTGTTGTGCAGATAAGGCGTTTGATCGGATTAATCACGTTCGATTTCACCCTTTTAGGTTCTGAGGAACTCGATATTGCCGAAACGTTTGCCACGAATAAAGGATTGTAACTACCTCGTGTCCGGCTCAGTTAAAAAAACAATTATTGAAAGAATCGAGATTGTTATTTATCTTTATTCTGACTAAAGTTTCGTCTCCTTCTTCAGAGCCTGGAAAAATCAAAGACACGTGTAATCTACTCTCTCAAACGCCTCGTCATCCCACGACTTAGCAAACAGATTGTTCAAAGGCAACGTCAGAAAAGTAGACCACCAGCGCTCACCTCGATAGCCACAAAATCGTGGTGTTAGCGGACCACCAGTTGTAGAGTTTAGCCGCTAGTAGTAACTAGTAATGACGTCTCTGCCCTCTGACCCCGTAGATTAAAACCCGCAAAGATCTTGATATGGCGCCAACTCATTCACAGCGATGCATTCTTCTTTGCGATTCATGTTTGGAATTGCTAAGTCATATCTCGTGGGATGACGAGGTATTTGAGAGATTAGATTACACATGTCTTTGATTTTTCCAGGTTCTGAAGAAGGCGCCGACGCCGTAACGTTAGCCAGAATAAAGATCAATAACAGTCTTGGTTCTGCTCAAAAAGTAGTACACAATCAAACTCTATCAAATCCATTTTTGAACTGCTGAAAACTACGTATAATTCAATTCTTGGTAATTTAGAAGTAATTTCAAACTCGCATCTCTTTTGTAAAAATTTGGCTCAGTGCCGAACTTGCGCCATCCTATTACCACATTGTCGGAACAAAATTTTGATTTTTTCCTTCTTTTTTTCGTCGATCCTCTGTAATTCGATCTATGCAGCCGATTCTTCTCTTTTCTGTCGTATCATGTGCTTTAATCAGTATTTAAGGGTATTTCTTATATTTTAGAATAAAAATAGAATGAAATAAAAATGGGAATGTTTCATTAGCAATTTTTCAACAACATTTAAGCAAATTGTCATTTGCTCCTTGGCTAATTTTCGACCTTGCGGTTTCGAAACATATGAAATTTCCAATATATTGAATTTACAGCAACGGAGGACTGTCACAGCAACGTTGGAAAGGGACGAAGGAGTGAGGGTCGTATTCGAGAGGGTCCTGTCCCATCACCAAGCCTGACGTTGCGTTAAAGGCAGCATACCACGAATCTGACGTGGCGAGGTAATCCGCGGGAAAAGCTAGAGGTTATGGATTGCGGGATCAAGGGAGGTTCAGTTCATCTTTCCCTAATCGTCCTAAAAAACGGCGTGCGAACAGCTGTAGTTCCTACGAGGAAAGTTAGAATGTCCCTATATGTATACGTTCTGCTTCCCTCTGCAAACCTATTGATAGGTTTCATTTGAATAGGCAGTCGAGGAGAACTCACTCGGTTTCAACCGCTGGGCATCTGGATGCGGCGCGTGTGTACGAGAGTGCAACTGTTGCAGTTGCAACTGAATTCGTCGTGAAAAACGGGACTTTTTCCCACCTTTAGTCCCAGCTCTGTCGCGCCACTTTCAGCGCATCCCCTTACCAACTGCATCGAGCTTTCAGGTTGTTTTGACTCAACTATGTAGCATTTGACCAGCGATGAAACGCATTACGTGTTAATCGATTCCTTCGCCCAGAGCGATTATCGGACTCGTGATTGGCATATAGAAAAATCAGAGCTGGCAGGCTTTTACGGTCTCTGGAGGAAAAATAAAAGTATATATAAATCAACAAAGTCGATTATTGCCGGTATCATCGACGTCGTGCATTGTTTGGCTATTGTATTTCTTATTATTACTGTTTAACGATGCTTCCGCTTTTAACGTAAACACATAATTACAAATAATGCCTGAGAAGATTTGAGGTAATCTTATGAAGCCTACAACAGTAGGGAACAGAATTTCTTTTGTGCGACATTTTTGCTGTAGTTGACACTGTGCAGGCGAAACCAATACTGTTCATCTAGAGTCAGGTTCGTTTAACTTTGCTCAGCTTGCAAGCTCTCTGTGGCAAACACAGTTTTCGCCGTGGGCACAAAGTGACACAAACACTAAGTGCCATCTTGCGAATTTACGCGACATCGAATACTAATCACCATTCTCTAAATTGTGCCAATTCAAAAGCTTTTGTTGTCTCATTGAACGTGACTTCTCGAGCCTCCTTTTCAGAGCAAAACTATGGGAATAACTTCCATAATCAGTATATCAGGAGGAGCCCTTCGCATCTGTTACAAAATATCCGTAAGAGCTGCAGGCGTAGACGCCCGTTGCCCTACAGAAAGTAGCACCAGTAAACCGTTCCACTGCGCCAACCGGATTGCCCTTTCAATTTATTAACTGCGACTGCTCTTAGGTAAGACAGTCCAGTGAATTAATTACTTCAAAATGTGATGGCCACCATCTAAGTGTATGTGAGTTGAACACTCCATGGAACTGCGCAGACACTTAGGAACAGCACTTTTGTTCCGGAATTCGGAATATGAAAAGCTTAAGCTTTCTTGCTGCTGATTTTCAACGGCCTTGATTGTTCACACGTTTTGCATACGCCTTGTGAAACACTTCTTCTTGTTTTAACTGATGTCAGATTGTAAAATTTTTAGACAGCTATTCGATTGATTGTTCATGATATCAATCGTCCAGGAAATTGGAAAACTCCTTCGTAGACACACATCCCTGCAGGCATATCATACAAATGAGGTTTTGTAGAATTGGCAGTTTACAATTGCTTCTGACGTACCAATTTTTTCAACATTCAGTTATATGAGAGGATGTATGTGTTGTTTAAAACTAAACTTTTTCTAGTGCAAAACGATAGGTAAAATCAATGTTTTCTTACGAATTCCTACCTATGCAAATGTTGTTTGCTGATGTTGGTAAAGTTGTTGCTGTTATAGTTGAAGCGTGAGGTTACTATTAAAGACATCGAATTTGAATAACGACACTTAGTAGTCGTATCTATATAGAGCGAACTTTGCAAGATGCCAAATTGTTTGTGCCTTAAAATTCGCCTGCGTCTTATCTTCGCCTTTATGGATATTATCGGTTAGACACCGTGAAATCTGTGAGCCGTAAGTTGACTATTTCACACTAAATAGTGAGTGCGATTTTTACGAAACGAAGAATACAAAGTAGAGCTCATCACTCGTACAGGTGTAAAGAGTGCTTCTTAAACTAAATCACCTCACACCTTACGTGCTTGCATGATCGATCGGAGGTTCGAGTCCGCTCTAGTGCTCATCAAGCCTTTCATTTCTCCGGGGTCGATAAATTGGTGCCGGACTTGTCTGAGAGGATAAAAACACTCGCTTGATACACATCGGCTAGCCCCCGCAAGTCATTGTATAGGCCAGTTACACGTTCTTACACCTCAAGCGATGTTGAATTGAAGTGAACTTAGTGGTGCATTCCAAGCGGAACGATTAATACAGACACTTCATTATTTATTTATTTGGTTATTTGTGTAGAGTGAACTTATGGGCTACAGCTTACTTTCTAATGTTGTGATTTATTTGCACTGCACTTTTTTCAAAAATTTTTCCTGAGTTTGAAATGCACAGGATGTCGTATTGATGGCGTTTATGTTTGCTCATGTGAATGCTGCAAACATAAGCAGTGGCTCCAGTACATATACTTCTGCATCTATAAATGCTGTTGTGAAATGCAACTTTGTAAAGATTAACCAACTTTGAGCAATTCTGCTCAAATCTCACGAATTCCGGATGAGATTGGCGATAAACTTTCACGAGCACACTGGTTTGAAAGCGAGTAAATGATGTAAAGCACCCTACAGAGATTCAAAATTGCAGATACTTTTCGTTGCTGAGGCCTGAGGAGTGGGCAAAGGAGGAGAAACTGAAGGATTATGTGGCATCGTTTCGCTTGGAGATGGATCGCAGCTTTACTCCAGTAACCGATATCGCGGCACGAGATGTTCAATTCCGTAGCTTAGAAGCGTTTTTAAAAAAGTCGGCATTCAAGGAAGAATTTAACATGGGTGTACTCTTAAGTAATGACCTATCTAACTAATGAAAGCGATTTATGATACCGCGTTTTTCTTCCCACTTGGAAGTTTTTAGTAGTTGATAAGATAGATTGATTATCTCACTGTTTTCTCTTCTCCATATTCCGGTATTTTTTTTTCTTTTGAATATGAACATACTCAGGAAATGTACGCGTCACTTTAACATCGTTGTTCCAATCGAAAGTGTATGGGTTGAACACTTTTTCTGTACTGTCAAATGTTTGTGATTGCTGTCAGTCTAGAGTCGATGTAATCCTGACTTTCATAGAGAAATAAATGGTTTCAACTGTACCAGCATTCAAATAGGTTGCTCAGGATTGCCTTTCATAATTATCTGACCGTCATCATTGTTGTACTGAGTGTAAGCTTAAATGCCAGATTTGTTGTAAAATACCCTTTTAAAATTTCTGAGCGTTATCGTCTAATGGTCTCGATTTGTAGTTAGCAGTCAAAATTTCCCTCATCTCTAACTTTTTATTGCACATGCTTGCTGTGTTTGCTTCACAATAAAATTATAGAATTTATGCGGATGTGAATTCGAGTTAGTCTTGAAACCAATTGTAAGCAGTTCAATTAAATGAATACTGATACTAACGGTTAGGAATGAAGTTTGAAATCTAGAAATGGAGAATTGGTTACGTTAAGGCAGGAGAGGTCTGGAGATCAGCTCTTTTTGTATTTCACTCTGGGAACTGGGTCGCAATGGTACTCTTATACTCATTTTCGAGTACTTTGGGACTGCAGTGGCTAGAACGCTACCGTCTACCGTGTTATGTTGCGCAACAGTACAATTCGTTTTGACCGGTCTGCATGAGCTTCTGAGATAAGAGTATAGTACTATAAGAAATTCGCAATCTCTGTTCTGCGTTTCATTCTGTCTCCAACGGATTTGCAGGTCTTTATTCGATTTGTGGATCTTTATTCAATCCACTTCATCAGCATCAGTTTCCAAGATCATTTTGTGCGAATTTTGACATATTCTTAATCACTTGTCATAAAACTGTCGTGGACTTCCTCATGAACTATATCGAGTTTTTTCGTTACAGCTATTTGTTCAAGATGATACAGCGCGAGACTGTGATCTTGGATAACGGCGGATACACCCTAAAGATTGGTACGAGTCGAGATATAGAACCAAGGCAAGCGCTTATTTCGATAGGAATAGAGAAAATTCCAACTACACCTTCGCTTTAGGGTAATCCCTAATTGCATTGCAAAAACAAAGGCGGATCGCAAAAGAGAATTTGTTGCTGATGAGCAGTCCGAATGTATTGACAAAACTGGATTATTCTATGTTCTTCCTTTCGAAAGGGGTTACTTGGGTAAGATACTTTTCTCCATCTTAGTTATGTCGTACACACTTGTGAAGAATAGTACATGGTACAGATGCCTTCTTCGAGAATTTAACGTTGTAGAATTCCAACATCTGGAATTCCAATTGCTGCCTTTCAAGTGCTTTTCCAGATGGTGTTATGCTATGGCAGAACAACACTTATACAAAAATTTCAAATCAGCGAATATGATACTCCATTCTTTGAATCTAGACATTTAGGCAGTATTCAGTTACTTTCAAACTTGTGTAAAACTAGCGAGTTCTTCATTTTCAAGACACTGCAGGAGGCCTTTGATCCGCAATGCTAACGTGCATGCGGAACGGTCAAGAGGTACCCGTATGATTTGCCTCCGCGTATCCAGAAGAGCAATGAGCGCCGATAATTCTGTCGCGCGGCTGACATCGTTCTAATCGCCACAGTAGCCTGGTTGCTCCTTTTCTGCTACTTCTTGCTGATGCCTTTTCGCTGCGATTTGCTTTTTAAATCGAAACAAGAAGGAAGGTGCCCTGTGATAGAAGTTTGGAAGTGTAGATAAAATGGAGTTGTTTATGAAGTTTATATAAAAAGTTTATATTTTACTGACAATGTTTATTATCTTGTTCTGAATTGTTAAGTGGGAACCACCCATCCACCTATGGACATAACAGAATATATTATATAGGATATATATTTCAGATATTATATTTGTTTCAGAGGAATGGCGAAAGGTAGAAAATGAGTCCTTCACGGTGTTTTCACGTACTCTTACTTTAAAAAAAAAACGAAGAGAATATCTATCTAATGGTTACATTGCTGATGTAACTCGTAGGCCAGGTCTTATTGCACAGCGAGATTATGCCAAGGTGGATGACTCCAAAAAGATCAATTTGCCTCCCACAAATCTCAGGAAGCAGTTAGTACGAAACAGAATGTACGATCGCATTTGCCTCACTCAGAACTGTGTAATATTTCCATTTGGTAAGGCAGGCGATTGCATGGTCTCTGGTGTACTTTATTTGATTTCGTGCAAAACATGCGGTGAAGAATATATTGGCGAAACAGGGCGACCTCTTTGCGTTCGTATTAAAGAACATCTAGATGGGATGAAACATTCAAACACAGCGTCCCCTCTCGGAGCCCATCGCAGAAAGTGTCCTTTCTGCATAGCTGCCACGATCCTATCGTACGAAACCCGAAATTGTAGCCCGCACCTTGGAGGCGTTTTGGATTAACGCTGAAAGTCTAAAAATGAATAGAAAGGAAGAATGCATAGCCGTGACCAACGAGCTGGCTCTGTATCAAGATCTTTGCGGGTTTTGATCTACGGGGTCATATGCGGGTTGCATCCTAATTAGTATTAGCGGAGCGATTTTATCACGCGGAGGTCCGCTAATATCACGGCAACGCGATAAGCACAACGTTTTGGACTCTTTTGGTTCCGATTTTAGATGTAGCATTTTAGGGGATGATGACTTGTTCTGGATGAGGCATTTGAAAGGATATGTCACAAATGATCTGACTTTCCAGGCTCTGACGAAGGCGACGACGCCGAAATGTTAGCCGTAATAAAGTTTGTTAACAATCTTGGCTGTTGCTGAATTGACTATCGACAAGTTGCAATCTATATGCGAAGATTCAAGGAAAGTTGAACTTTCGCACTTCTGGAAGAGAATATTACAATAAACCTCAATCCAAGAAAGAAAGAAAGTATGATCTCCGAATTCAAACTGAGTGAAGGATGAAATTGGGGCTTAGGCTTTTTGGTCCTTATCTTGAAGCTGGAAAAGATTGGTTCAGGTAATGCATAGCTAACGTCTTTTACTCTTCCTCTGTTCAGTTTTCTTCTTATTGTCCCATTTGTTCTTGCATTCATCTCCTTATTCATTATTATCACTTATTTAATCCGAATTATCATTCCCTTTGTGTGGCGGGTGTAGTGTAGCGGTTAGAGGTTTCGCTTCCTGCACGGTCGGTCGGGGGTTCGAATCCGCCCTAATGCTTAACAAGCCTTTCATCCCTCCGAGGTCGATAAATTGGTACCAGACTTGTCTGGGAGGATAAAAACACTGACTTGACACATCGGCTAGCCACTGCAAGTTATTTTATATGCCAGTTACACGTTCGTAAACCTCAAACGATTTTGAATTGAAGTGAGCGTAGGGGCGCATCCCAAGCGAATTGATTAACGCCAGAAACTTTATCCTTTATCCTTATCATTCCCTTTCTCTTTTTTTCACTTCTGTTTTGCTTAATTTGTTTTCTTTTCATGCTGTTTGTTTTTTACAGGCGGACTTCTTTCAACATAGTTAAGTGTCACTTGTCAAAACATTAAACCAAACTTTCGGATTCAGTGTTCAGGAAAGTATTCATTGTCGACAAATCTCGCACGTTTACTTCCTATGAAAAGCACTAGGTCTGATTTTGAACATGAAGAGAGTTTGATTTCCCGTTCTGTCTCCAAAATTGGTTGAAAGTAGCAGAAAACTACTCTTCCAAAGAAAGGAAGATGCGGCGCGTGCACAAGACTGGCGCGCTCCAATCGAACTCGTTGTGGAAAATAGCGCGCCGGATCGCTCGAAGCGGTATCGTCCGGGGCCGCTTTCTACGGCAATTAGGAAGAAATGAACGGAATCACCCTTCTCTCCGTAATCTACGATCCCGTTTACGAATACTCCACCTGAAACCCGTACCACCTCAGATTCGTGGGATGATACCTTTAAGGAATCAATTTATTCTTATTATTATTTATTTATTCTTATTTATTCTTGTGACATTTTTGTCTATTATAATCTGTTAGTAGAATACATGTTGTTTGCGTTTCTCGTCATTTTCCAAATCCGGCAATCAAATTTTTAAAGGTCCACGATTTCATCATTACTAAAGTTCCGTCTGTTTTGCTGGAAGGCCTCAACTCTCCTGATTTTTAAATCTGATGTTGTCCGCGAGTAAAAACGTGTCTTTGATAGTCCAAATTTATTTATTTATTTATTTATTATCTATTTCATGCTTATCCATGCGTGTATGAAGGAAGCATACAGGAACAAATAACGCAAATATACACTTCAAAAAAGACAAGAAACCTCTAATTACTTGTTTGCTCAAGGAACCCGGTACTAGCTTTCTTAAATAGTGAAACCTTAGTGGGAGTGTGTGCCTTTTTGCACATAATACCAATCTATACCAAAAGAAACCACGAATGACATACTTCCTGATTTGTTGCTGTGATCAAGTGTTCGTTCTTTTAGTTAATCCTGATGTGGAGGAGCAGATTTGGGAACGAGTTTTTGAGTCCTACTCAACTAAGGACTCTCGGATTGTGCTCTCCGATCCCAATTACTTAATCCCTGCTACTGAAGACGTCAGCGTAGAAATTCTGTTTGAGCAACACGATTTCCATTCTGTCTTCAAAGCTTCAGGTATGTTCTCGAACTTGGTGAGAAAACCAAACATGATATAATTTGCTGGTGTTCTGATGACTTGTTCATCATTTCTTGGATTGAAAAGGTCTTGTCGTGGAAAATGTCCTTAATTTGTTAACTTCTGCTCTTTTTAGCTGCTGGATTTGTTGCTCTAGAAGGCTTTTTTCGTAACATTCGATGTGCTCTTATTGTTGACTGTGGGTTTTCATCTGTTACTGTAGCACCGTTTCTTGATGGAAAAGCTATTCAACAGGGCCTTGTTAGGTTACTTTTTTTCCTATTTTCATTAGTGTTGAACCTCGAAACTCTTGGCAATTGGTTTTTAATTGATTAATTTGACTTACCAATTTTCACATAGAATTGATGTTGGTGGCAAAGTTCTTACAAATCAGCTCAAGGAATGGATTTCTTATCGGGATCTGAACGTACTAGAAGAAACGTACATAATGAATCAATGCAAAGAGGATGCTTGTTTTGTATCTCTAGATTTCGTCAGAGATATGGAAATTGCCAAGTAAGCACCTATCACTTTCCGTCAAGAAGAATATTGAACACTGTCTGCGTCGCAAACAAACTCTTTTCTTCTCTTCATGTATCTGAAACTTGTCATCTCACTATCATGATCTACATAATTATTGAATCTATTTAAAGAATTTTTTGTGAACGGAACAGCATTGGCTTCTTAATTTTTGTGTTTGTAGATATCGAGATGATCGTAACACTATACTTCGTGAATACGTGTTGCCCGATTTCTGTCGATTATCGCGGGGTTTTTTGAGGGAACCCGCGAAGGTTGAGAAGTTATCACTAGTAGAAAATACTCCGCAAGCTATCACAATCAATCGCGAACGTTTTGCTCTTCCAGAACTCCTGTTCCAGTTAGTTTTGTTTTCCAGAGATTTTTTTGTGGTTTCTCATTTCTGTAAATTCTTGTTTTACTAAGGCTCTCTGTTTGGGGTACAGGTTTGTTTTGTAAGGGAATATATCATTAGGTCCCATATACTGCCAGTGTGTTGCGTCTAAGATTCGATTCATTTCAGCCCTTCAGACATTGGCCTGAATCAAATGGGAGTGGTCGAAGCGATCGTGGAGTCATTGTCAAGATGTCCTGTGAACTTGAGAGCTGCCTTAGTACAGAATATTTCTCTCGTGGGAGGGTGTACCCGATTTCGCGGATTTAGAGAACGTCTGTAAGGCAACTTACTCTGCTGCCGTGCTCGCTGCTCGTTGATGAAAATACTATTTTGCAGAATCTCCGAGCTGAGATCTTATATGGATGTGGATTGGTGTGTAAACCTTGCAGATGTCTCTAATCCAATCACGCATGCATGGTCGTGTGCAGCGGCTGCATTCACGGGTGATATGGTCTCGGAGGATCGTCTTTTTGTTTCACGGGAGGAATGGAATGAGCATGGCGAAGAGATCCTGCACAAAAAGTTCCTCAACTTTCTGGATTTTGACTCCGGGGAAACTGATGATGTGTCTGATGACCCCAGCGATTGGACAGCAAAGTGATGCCGTTACTTTTAGTATATATGTAGAAGGTTTAACACATTTTACTTTACTGTTTAGCTCTAATAAGAAAATTTGTTGTTCTGATAAGTAATTATTAAAGTAACTTTTTGAGTCAAGAAATTTGAGGTTTATTAGTTAGCAAATAGCAGCATTAACAATTAGCTCATTTGTATCCGCATAATGTGAATTAATGTTCATACTCATTTCCGTATATTTGTTAATTTTCGTGACTTCGTTATCATTTACGGCCCTGATTGCTAATATTGTTTATTTTGAATCTACTCTACACAAGATAATTGTTAATGAAATCTCATTTTGTTGTGACAAGAGATTAACCACTATTTGACGAATGAGCTTGTGCCGAGTGCAGGGAGTGCAGAGTATTCATTTTCGTTGGAATCGTATTGACTAGTTTTTGCCCGATTGTGCATGAATTTCACATATTGTGGGGCTTTTCTTGTTTCGTTCTGCTTTTTAAATGAGATATGCATAAAATGGAAAACATGCCTTTCATGTATAGCTGGCGTAAGCGCACATTCCGTGTGTACTCAACATGGCTGTTCAATCTCGATCGGAGAAACCGTTCTTCTATTACACGAGGGATTTAAATATGTTCTGCAGAGAAATGTTGGTTTTGTTTTGTGGTAAATTGCACCGCATTGGCATGCGAAACTCCATTAAGAATGAATGACCCCTTGTCGACACACCAGCATAGTCGGATCAAAACGACCTAAACGAGACAGACCTAAAATTCGGTACTGTTGCATAAGTGGAGCGGTGGAGCTAGCGCTGCGGTTCGATTTGGGACCATTGCTAGATTCACTCGGATTGTAGCGATAAGTGGTGCCAGCAAGTGTCGCCTCTCAACCCCAACCGACTCTGCACTGCGTCGATTTTAGCGCGGGGAACCAATCTACCAAGAATGTATGATTAGTGCAGGATCTTCAAGCACTCTGGGGAGCTAGACTTGCTTATGTTGCCAACTATGAATACCAGTATTTGGAAAACTTAGACAATTAAATCCAGTTAATGGTTTCCTACTGTCTTATTTATTGAAGTTGCACATTGCACCAATTTGAGAAGATTAGAACTCTAATGTTTTTTTAAAGAACAGTTAGTTTTCGTAGAAGAATTTTTACAGTATAGCTTTTGTAAGCGTTACTCAGTGGTTGGTGGCTGAACGTTACCCGCCAATGTCCTTGCTGGAGCACACATTCTTGGATCTCCAAGCACTCCGTATATCTCGTTCGGAAGAAACCACCAAGAAAGTCATGGTTGTGATCTGTAACCAACACGTGTGCAAACTGTACTGGCTTGGGTTTAGGGCTCATCAGCAGGGTCAAGCTTGGTGATGGGACACGACCCTCTCGAATACGACCCCCCCCCCCCCCCTTTCTTCTTCTTCTCCAACGTTCCTGCGACAGTCCTCGATTGCTGTTAATTCAAAATATTGAAAATTTATGTGTTTCGAAAAGTCGGAAATTAGCCGAGGAACAAATGGCAAATGTGAAAATCGGTAGCTGACAGAAGCGAAGAAATAATAGAAAATAGAAATAGAAAACAGTAGAAATATCTGTCAACTCTCGAGTTACCGTACTTGGAGGCATTTCTATATCAATAAACATGCAATCAGCGCTGGAATTAGCACCTAGTTTTTCACCATCTCAACCTATTTCTACCGCGGTTGCGAAAAATCGCATGCAATCTACAAGAACTTCAATATCGTCTCTGTCAAAAAGCAAAATCAAATACCACTGAGACTGCCCAGCAGCAGTCTAAAGCGCTTCCGCCTATACCCTTCCCACGTACTTTCTTTAGACAACAGGAACCTAACGCAATGGTGGATATTAGTATCCGTCTTTTTGCAGATGAACTATTCAACGTTTTAGATCGCTACAGACGGAGAAAGTGTCACCCAAACATCACTCATGAACAGCGCTTAGGCATTAGGGAAGATCGAGAGATTGTCAAGTCCAAAACTATCAGATTATCTACCAGTGACAAGGGTGGGGAATTTGTAGTCATTCCTCGTCATCTAGACGAAGCCCTCACATTAAGTCACCTCCAAGACAGCTCCCTCTATCGCTCTTCCATTGTCGAAGAATTTCTAGCGTTTAGCGAAAAACACCGTAAACTCAATAGGGTATGGATGAGTACTAGTAAATCAACGCAGTTACCATCCTCGACTGCAACCCGGCTTAAAACAGAGTTACCTGTGTGTCCTGTCTTGTACCTCCTAATAAAATCTCATAAGCTGAACTCTGATAGTGAGCTTGCCTCTGAAGATCTTTCAACGTTCAAGGTAAGACCTATCATAAGCTGCTTAGGAGGCCCCACAGACAGGATCGCTTGGTTCTTAAACGTAGTGTTGGTGCAGCTGTTAAAATTCGTACCAGCCCACCTTACGAACACGCATATGTTTTTGGACCACCTAAAGAACACACATTTTGATAGCTCATGTGTAATGGAGTCTTTCGATGTTACTGCATTGTACACGAACGTCTCCAACGACTCTGCTATGCAGGCAGTGTTTGAACTTTCAACTGAACACCAGAGCTCAATAAACCTGTATGGCTTTTCCGCGAAGCAGTTGATGGTTGTTCTCAGGGAATGTCTCAAATGCAAATGCAGATGCTCGGGCAACTATTTTGCGCAAATCAGGGGTCTTGCCATAGGACAACGGCTAGCGCCAACACTCGCCATTGCCTTCATGGCTGAAATTGAGGCACCGATTTGGGGAACACTTTTTTTTGCTTTAGTGCCGATATATAGGTGACTGCTTCCTTGTCTGTTCGTCTCAAGCAGAGATGGACAACTGTTTCAAGATTTTAAATGAGCAGTTGGAGTATATAAAGTGGGGAACGGTCAAGAGGTACCCGTATGATGTGCCGCCGCGTATCCAGGAGGCTAATGAGCGTCGTTAATTGCACCGCGCGTCTCCTGATACCGTCATAATCGCTACAGTAGCCTGATTGCTCCTCTTGTGCTACGTCTTCAAGACGCCCCGCCCACTCCGCCCTCCCCTCCCATTTCGCCGCGTCTACCGCTATTACGACGATTTTTTTTTCGCCGCGTCCACAGCTTTTATAATGCGCTTTTAAAATCGAACGGAAAGGAAAGTACTTGGTATTAGATGTTGTTCGAAGGTCTACATAAAGTGTGCTTGTAAGTTAATATAAAAGAAGGAAAGAATGAAATAGGTTTGTATAAGTGACATGCCATCTAGAAATGCGAGTGAAAAAGAAATTATCCTGTCTCGACTTGTTAGGTGAAAAACACTCATTCATCCCTGGGAGTGCAAGAGATGTTTCAAAAAATGTCCCACTGATCGGTGTTATGCTATCTTCTTTACCTTTTTTCCCTTTCTAAGGATTTCTTTTTGTTTATCTAGCTGGGTAAAACTGGCATCCAACGATTAACGAGGCGTGAATAATGCCTCGCAGACATACACTGTACCTAAAGGTATATCTCGAAAATACAAAGCTCTCTGTTCGCCACTAACACACCTAACCTCTCGTATTGATTTTATGTAGAGAATAGATAAAAATGAAGCGATAAAACGGTGTTGAAAGAAGTTTGAAGAACCATACAAAGTTCTATTATATAAAACTGTATAAAACGTATAAGCAAGTATTAAAGTACTTGACAGACGCTCGATATAAACTTTATATCTAAGTAAAATTTTGAAAAGGTAAAATGTAGAAAGAAGTTTAAGGAATGTATACAAAGTAATTAGCGCATAAATTTACTGTTATTATAGGTGCTGCAGTTGAGGTTGAACACGAATTCGCTGAATGACATCGTGACAAACACATACTTATGCACTACTAGTTTATATAGAAAACTTGGGGCATGAAATGTGTTAAATTATGAGATCTTTGAAAATATATGTATGTTATTCTTTTTCCTGGAGCATCTTTTTGAGATAATTTTTACTTATATAAAGTTACATTGGATAGAAGGATCCAATTCTTCTCTTTTATTCCCAATAATATGCGTTTGGTTTACTATATCCGTACATCAGAATTCGCTGCGGCAATTCGTTTTTCACTCCCATTCCTTCAAAATTCGCACTATCCACCGCTTCATCGCGACGCGAACGTCGCGCGCGGCGTTGATCAAAGAGCAATAGGGAGGCGGGGTGTAGGTGATCTCAGACGGTCGTGGAGGATGCCTAGCTGGTGGAGCGGCAGCCGTAATTACGCGGAGGAGCGCGGTGCTGAAGGGAGGACATGAGCGGTCAGCCGGTTTTCACGGGTACCTCTTGTCCCGCACCCATATAAAGTTCACTCGGAATAAGCCTAAAGGAGAATGGTTACCCTTCCTGAACGTCCAAGTGCATATTTCAGACAGAACGCACAGGACAAAGTGGTACCGCAAACCTAGTAATAAGAATATCCTAGTTCACTTTCTTTCTGCCCATCCCACACAAGTTAAAAGGTCGGTAGTACGAAATATGTTTCGGACGGCCACCTCCGTTTGCACTGGAAGAGAGGAAAGACGAGAGTCTATCGAGCTTGCTAGGAAAGTTGCGGTCAGTAACGGCTACACACCTATGCGGCCTATCACAAAAAGAGCACAAACCCGACCGTTTATGTGTACAGTTTATTTCCGATGAGGTTAGCGCTGCCATTCGGCGGTGTCTGAGGAAAGCTAAACTTGAAGAATCTGTTGCCATCGTGAAACTCCCCCCCCCCCCCCCCCCAGTAACGTTAGACAAATGTTCATTCGGAATTGCCTATATGATCGTATTTGCATGACACCGGAGTGCAAAATATACCTGGATAACAACGAGGGTGATTGCATGAGTTCATGTGTTGTTTATATGATTTCCTGTGTGCGTTGTGGTGACGAGTACATAGGAGAAACAGCTAGACCACTATGTATTCGAATCTAAGAACACCTGGACGGCAAAAGGAAATCATGTGACTCCACTGCATTGGGTGGTCATAGGGTGCGGCGTCATAACGGAGAAGATTTTGAAGTTAAGATCGCGATTTTGGAACCTAGCATTGCGGCGCGCAAGGCTCTGGAGGCTTTTTGGATCCACTCCAAGAGCCCAAAGATGAATCGCAAGGAGGAATGTCTCTGCATTACGCGGGAACTCGCGCCCTATTTAAGGCTGATATTTGATTGCGCTAGTCACCTTACAACAGGTATCTAGCAATGGCAGGATAATGAGCTGATCCTAAGGTACGATGTTATCTTCTACTGGTAGCTATGAGACCCAACGGTTAACGTAGGACTTTCTTTGTTGTGCAGATAAGGCGTTTGATCGGATTAATCACGTTCGATTTCACCCTTTCAGACTCTGAAGAAGACGATATTGCCGAAACTTTAGCCACGAATAAAGGATTATAACAACCTCGTGTCCGGCTCTATAAAAAAGCAAACAATTATCGAAGAAATATTTAAGCATTTACTAGAAGATGCTAATTAGCTGAAATGCTGTTGAAATACTGGTACTGAAATATTTTGATTTTTATTCTATTGTATTTCTAT
Organism: Necator americanus; assembly: GCF_031761385.1. NCBI lineage: Eukaryota > Metazoa > Nematoda > Chromadorea > Rhabditida > Ancylostomatidae > Necator > Necator americanus. The sequence goes on along the minus strand of NC_087372.1, from coordinate 20,961,489 downwards.
TCTAAAATCTATGAATTATCTTCAAATTCTAATTAAAGCACATAATACGATAAAAAATAGGATAGTCAGGTGCATAGGTCGAATCACAGAGTGACGAAGAAAAAAGCGAAAAAAAAATCAACATTTGTCCTTGCAATATGAAAATATTAGGTCTGGGAGATCGCGAATAATTTCGTCATAAGAGGACTAGAGAAAAAGTTCACGTAGTTTTCGAGAAAAGAATGTTTGCTCTAAAAAGCAGTCGCATTGCTGTTTTTTCCACCTTCTAGTTTTTTTGGAATTTTGATGAGACGAAATTTAAAATTTTCAGACATTTTGTGAATTTGTCCTATCTAAATTTTGAGAAAACCAGACGAAAAATGCCATTGTTCCCATCTCTTTCCCATCAAAATTCCAAAGAGACTAGGAGGTGGGAAAAACAGCGATGTGACTGTTTTTTAGGTCAAATCTTCTTCTCTTAAAAACTACCAAAAAATCTTCTGAGCTTTTCTGCTTATTTGATTCCAATGAATTCACTTTTAAACTACTAAAAACTATGTATAATTAAATCCTTCATCCTATAGAAGTGGTTTCTAGTATCTAACTCTTTTGCAAAGATTTGAGTCAGCAGAGTATCGAACCGGCATTGTCCTATTGTAATATGGCAAGAACAGAAACTTTTTCTTTTGGTCCTCTAATGACGAAGTTGTTCGCGACCTCTCAGACCTAACAATGTGCATAGAATCTGAGCATCTTTGAGCGCTGAATTTTGCTAAATTCACTTTTAAACTGCTTTATACTCCGTTGAATTGAATTCTTCACTTTTTAGAAGTTGTTTCAAGTTCATGTATCTTTTGCAAAAATTTGCTTCAGTGGGGTGTCGAAAGTGCTTGGTCTCATTATTACGTTGTCAATATATTGGGCATTGTCAAAACGAAATGTTGATGCTGGGGAACGGTAAAGAGGGTGCCGGCGGATTCTCCGCGAATGCCTCCGAGACATAACGTGCCCAGTGGATATGCCGGCGGATACGCGAACATACCTCGACGAGGTCACGCTCCAGTCTTTCATGAAGACGCAGACAACCGTCATAGATGTTCTTCTAGCCACAGAAACGCAGAAAACTGCGCAGTTACAAGGAAATATGCAAAGAAAAGTGGTGTGAGCTGTCGAAATCACCGAATAAGTGAAAGAATAGTAGCGTTAGATAGAAGTACATGCGATTTGTATGGTGTTCTAATAAAGAAAAGGAGTGAGTTTGTCCTTATATCACCTTCAGAAAGTCTAGAAATCTTACCAAATTTGACCTCTTTTTCTTCCTGTAAGTTCTAAGAAGTCAGAGATACAGAAGATCCCTCTGTTCAGAAATAAATTAGGCTAAAAAAAGCTTGGGAGCTACAGGATAACGATAATCCTCAGTCTCGTTACTTTTGAAAGTTGGAATGTTCGGTTTAACGAAAATTTTTGTGCACGTAACTTGAAGCTATAAGATGCATCCTTATCTCATATTTCATGTGAGGATTTCTCTTGCATTTCTTCTTTCTCTTCTGGTACAATTACAAAATTGAGATCACCTCACGTCACAAAATTGCAGTGAATGTGTCTGTTTCTCCAAAACAATTTAGTAGATAGTGAATTATATCCTAGCCGGTGACGCAGCGTATGATTAGCAGTAGGTAAACAGAGTCAGTTATTTAGGTGCCAACGAAAGTGAATCTCTATAGGACACGCACCATCGCTAATTGCCCTGACGAATCATGTCCGTGGCATGCTGGAAATTCCGCCAGGACCCTCTTTACACGCACCCGTTGATGCTTCCATTTTACTCTCCAACGCTTGAAACTAAATATAATATTTGTAATTATTTAATATTATTTATTGTAATACTTTGTAATATGGTTATTTAATTACTGCGTAATATTTTGTGCTGGTAATCATGCTATCCTCAATTCACAGCTGGCCACCGTACACTCCCTTACGACCCCTTCCCTTGCAGCCCCCTCCGTTTACGACCCGCAGATGGGAAAATCCTATCACACGCTTGACCCTGCTCATGAGTTTTCGCGCTCCAATACAACATGTACACCTTATCGTTAATTTGCGCCAATTAGTGCAGAATTTCGTCCTGAACACCGTTCTTCTTTCTGAAGAAGCGTTTTTCGAATGTTGCTTTTACGGTCGTGATTGATGCACCTATTGAAGAATTTGAAATCATCTCTCCTCTTTATTGGAAGTCATTTTTACATACATTGTGTTGATGGATACCAAATATATTTCCCTATCAATGCATTCTGTTTGCAGTGTCGTTCAGTTCTCAAAGTGCTTGTTTTTTTCTTGTCATGTCGGCTGGTCCAATTGTTGAGCGCAATCAAGGTGTGGGAATTTACCATTTACTTTTATTAAACTTACTTCTTCTGGTTTGTGGTCTTCTTCTATTTTAATACATTCATTTGTACTTGGATATGAGATTGATTTGAGGTTAACACTTGACATAAGGCTGCAAATAGAGGATTTTCGAAGTTGTCCTCAGACATTGTGTGGTCGTCGAACACCAAAAACAGTCGCGTGGGTGCCAATTTTTGCAAATTCACAGATTCAACCTCGTTTGAGGTTAGGTGTTAAGCGTTAGACAAGACAGTCATATGACATATTTTAGAGAAAATGCCGTCTAATCATTCGGAAAGGAGCGTACATTTTGTTTCCTCAGTTTAATCTCAGAAGCATGACTTCGTGCTGGTGTTATGAATACTAGTCATAGTCAGACCACCGTGGTGCCTGTCTCTGATATACTTTTTCTTCCCTACAACACGTATTAACGCGCATCATGGTCGTCGGTGAACTATTTTCTGTATACATCGATTGCGCGTGATTAGCTAGCAAAGGGTTACTACACTTCTTTTGATGTCATCAGCTTCAAAGAAGCACAAATTAAATGTTCAAAAATAAGCCATCAACTTGATTAAATACACTTAATCACATAGCAATAGCTAAGTATATTTGTGCGACCAGTTGCGCGGTACTATGGCAAGTGTGGTGTCCCCGCATATTCGCAAATATGCGAATTCTCCAGTCTGAAAGGAGTCTTTGCTATCGCACTGTTAGATTTTGTGGGGTATGTGAAAATGAATATTGCGACGGTATCGCAAGATAGTATATTCATAAACCATTTAACGGAACACAAGCACTTCTTTTATTTTTGCAACTTTTCGAAACTGAGGTCAAGTTGTGCTTCTTTCATTTACAAAGCAGTTATTTTTAGACGCGACTATATACGTTGGCGGTCTTGACGAAAAAGTCACAGAGAATGTGTTGTGGGAGTTAATGGTTCAAGCGGGCCCTGTAACAAGCGTGAACATGCCTAAAGACAGGGTTACTGCAAACCACCAAGGGTTTGTTAAGACTATTAGTTTGATTTTATGGCGTAGGTTTCAGCTTTTGCTTGTTGTTACAGTTTTGGGTTTGTCGAGTTTATGGGCGAAGAAGATGCTGATTATGCAATCAAAATCCTAAATATGATAAAGCTTTACGGCAAGCCTATCAAGGTATGCTTGGATTTTATTGCTGTTTGCTAGAGGATTCGCCGTTTAACATGTTTTGTTACACTACTCACTACCTCCGAGGCTTGAACATGAAAATGATAGTTTGTAACAAGTAAGGATATTGTTATCTAGTTTTCTAGGTGAATAAGGCGAGTGCTCACGAGAAAAATATGGATGTTGGAGCTAATATTTTTGTCGGAAACTTGGATCCAGAGGTTAGTTTTACTACATTTTCAATGGTTTCGAACGCGCAAGAGCTATTAATCCTACATCCATCAATTTTCTGTTGAGTCGGTATTTCGTTGAGTGGTTGAATCCTTGAAAATACAGCTGGGTCAAGACGACTCGAACGCTGTCGCTGCTGTGTGAGCGGGTGCGGCCAATGTGCTGCATTAGAGCTAGCGGTTTCGGTTTTGTTGAGACCCTCGCTAACTCCATTCATTTCTTCGAAGTGAAACTAACGATAATTGTACCCCGATAGTATGCGTTGGGTCATCTCCGGCGCCTAGAGCGCTTGCGAAACAAGAACAAGGTTCAGGTCGTTTTTTCTCGACTGTAATACTTATTGTGTGACCTTTTTGTACTCTGTACTGCTTTCAGAGGGGAACAATCACGACAGATCAGTTAGTTCAGAGTAGTGCATGCATATGCGTATTGATTCTTGAGCGCTAGAGTGATTTTCAAGTAAACGTATAATTAATTTTCTTTTGTGCGACATACAGCATCCATATCCATTTCCTATTAATAGATTAACATTCACTCATTGATGCACTATTGGAATATGACGCTGTGGGAATAAAAAAAAGAAACCTAAACATCTAAAACTAGTAAAATATGTGACCGACTCACAATTATATCAAATGATGCTGCTGGTTACAAAGGATGACCCTTACATTAGGTTGTCGCATATGTGGAATTGTGAGGGGTTTTCTTGCTCGCCAAAGATACGGATAGATTTATCTTATCCGTATTGCCACGCGGTCTAGTTGTCGACCAAGACTGAAGGATACACTTTATTTACAGTAAAGATATATACAGTATTGCCAGTACCAGATCACTGCTTGTTGGTATTATTTATTGAAGCTGTGCGGGTATTGCGATGCTTGTTGCCTTGTTGGCTGTCGAATGAGAAGGCTGCTCGCACGGTTGTAGGACATCCTTTTATACTCAGGCGAGCGATATGGTTGCGTCGGCGAATGTAAGCATCAAGCGTTTCATGTATTATTGATCTTTCATAGCGCAGCTATAGCATATGTTTTTTTTTTCAATTTTTCGATGATCGCGTTGTTTCCGTTCTACACTTTCCCGCATATTTTCATTTGTTATTCTTTAGTTGGTGCGAGAAGAACACGCATTGGACTTTCACCACTCATTTTCATATAGTAGTATCAAAACGACATGAAGCACAGTGCGTAGGCGGCAGCGCTCGAAGCGGTGGAGCCTAGCGGTTTGGATCAAAGTGGAACCTTTGTTAGCACCCTTGCTTCGAAAATACGAAGAAACATTGCCAACAGAGGTTTTGTGGTTGACCCCTAATGAGTTAACTATCTTGGTCAAAAAATTTAGATTTTTAATGTTACCTGTATAGGCTTAGTAAAACCTTATCACGAATTATGATAAACAACTTAGGATGAAAATTATTAGCTTTACTCTCTTATTGATTTTCGTTTTATACCTTTCTTGACGTAACAAAACCTCAATTATGGAAGTACTCGCATAATCTATTATGGATATGATAATGGTTCTGGGCAAAATATTAAATATGTGGCAAGTAAGAAGACCGTAATGTGCTAACTATGCAATAAGCTACTTTAAGGAAGGAACTTCCGTGCGAAGGGATTATGAGCTAAGAAACTTAGCGCGGTAGTAGTTTATAAAGAGGAAGTGGAGGGTTATTGCTTATAGATTCCGTAAAAAAAAGGTACAGAACTTAAGCTCGTGTATCAGCTCTTGCAACGAAATGCTGAATACTTCTTAATCGCCTCTAGCTTGTTGTGGACGAGGATTGTATTTTTGCGCTCTGTGTTTTTTTCACTTGCTAATTCGTTTTCTTCTTGCGAATGCGGTAGACTCTGTTGGAACACATTAAAATGATTGCTTTTTGAGGTGGATGAGAAGCTGTTGTACGATACGTTCAGCGCCTTCGGTGTCATCCTTCAAGTGCGTTTTGTTTACTTCCGAAGTTAGAACAAATTATGATTTTTAAGCTGTCAACTCTCTACAGGTCCCAAAGATCATGCGAGATCCGGAGACAGGTAACAGCAAGGGGTTCGCTTTTATCAATTTCGCATCGTTCGAAGCTTCTGATATGGCTATGGAAGCCATGAACGGACAGTTTTTGTGTAATCGGTATGTACATTAGTTCACAACTTTCTTGAAGAGAAATTCCATTCACTGATATCCTTCTAAGAGCGATTTCCGTTTCTTACGCATTCAAAAAAGATGCAAAGGGCGAACGGCACGGCACTGCTGCGGAACGAATGTTAGCAGCACAGAACCCGTTGTTCCCAAAAGACCGGCCGAATCAAGTACGTTATCATCGTTTTGCGTTCAATATGGTGTGCTGTAATTTCGTAACAAGGAACAGATGCTCTTTACAGATGTTCTCGGACGCACCAGGACGACTGCCTTTCCCACCACCCATTCCTGGAATGCCGCCCGTAATTCCGGGGATGCCTGGTATGCCACCCATGCCGCCTCCGATCGCAATGAGTATGGGATTTCCACATGCACTTCCTCCACCACCGCCCACAGCAACTCCTATGCCTCCACCTCCACCACCACCGGTACCTCCTACGCCTGGCATGACTCCGAGACCTCCGCCACCACCAATATCATGTAGGTTTCCGTTTTGCTTAAGGAACTTTATTAAAATTCGCTATACATACATTGGTCTGCTGCAGCTGGAGGTGGTCAATGGAGTATGCCTCCTCCGCCACCAACACAGACTCCAACAATGCCTACTCCACCACCGCCACCTCCTTCTCGTGGAACCACTTACGTACCGCCACCGCCACCAGGCAGTATGCCTCCTGCTCCTCCCGGTCCACCAGGACCACCTGCACCTCCAGGCCCACCCGGTCCTCCGCCAGGTGCTCCTCCTGGGATGATGCCACCTCCGCCGAGGTTTGTTCCTGTCTTCTTATTAAAGCCGTTTAGATTACTGTATAGTACTGGTTATGAGAGAGCCTTATTTTTGCCTTTTTCTCTGTACATGGATCTGGGCTGAAATGGATGCTCAGTTGACACAGTTGATCACACACTTACTAAGAAAAAGAACGTAGTACAAATGGAAAAGTTAACGAACACACTCATGTCCCAAACCTTCCTAGGTACACTCAGTCATGCGTTGGTCGTACTGTAAGAGTTGTGCTCTATCTTTCAGTACTTCGGAAATGCTAAGCAATTCTGATAGTTTCTGTTTTCGCACATTGGTTCTGACATTGGCTCCCTTCGATGCATGGGTCCCACCTACACTAGTGTAAAGAACCAGGCGGTTCAGTGGCGAGTTTTTGTTGAGATGGTCTCTCGATCAATACTTTGTATGGTCGAGCATTTTGAAAATTGAACATTGGGTACTGCGATCGTATCGGTTTGTGAGCAGCCTTCGATAAGTCAGGTATAGCATAGGTGCGATAGGGAGGAGCCGGACTCTGTTCAGGAAAAGGGGATCTAGCTCAAGTGGTGAGGATATCTTCGTCAACTGTCCAAAAGTGAAGGAGTCCCTTCGTCAGATATCCAAAAGTGGAGGGGTCCTGTTGCTAACCGTCCAAAAGTGAAGGTGTGCGTTTGGCAATCGTCCAAAAGTTGAGGGGTCTTCTCGCTAATCGTCCAAAACCGAAGGGGTCCGTTTGCCAAGCGTCCAAAAGTGAAGAAGGTAGGAGCATCCAATTAAAGGCATCACCCCACGAATCTGGGGTGGTGCGGGTTCCAGGTGGAGTATTCGTATGCAGGAATGGAGACAATGGAGAGGAGGGTGATTCCGTCAATTTCTTCCTAATTGCCGGAAGATACAGCTTCAGGCGTTTTGGCGCACTATTTTCTACAGGGAGTTCGACTGGAGCGCGCTAGCCTTGTGCGGCGCGTTTTTTTTACGGCAATTAGGAAGAAATTGACGGAATCACCCTCTTCTCCATAGTCTCCCATCCCGTATACGAATAATTCAAATGAAATCCGCACCACCTCAGATTCGTGGGGTGATGCCTTTAAACAGTAACTTGAAGTAACTCTGTTCTGTATGAGCTACAGTTCAGTTACAACTTACTGTTTAATTTTCGTCTCTTGACAAACCCTCGTCCACGTTTTCTTTCCGATGTGCAACGTTGACGGCTGTAAGTATATTACATGATACCACATCGATTCAAACCAGGCTGCAGTTTGGGAATGTAATTGTTATCTACACCAGCTAGTCATAATTCTTATGGAGTGAGATAATACGGCATGAAGTAACGAGAGAAACGTGAGTATCTCGTGGGTTTTCAACTTCGGATCCCCTGTTTATGCGCGCAAGTGTTTAAATTCAGCGAAGTGCTCGTACAAGGTACATATTTCTATTCATTGTGAGAAGAAAAGTTTGCTGCTTGTAGGTGTTGACTGAATTCTGAGTTGCTCATTATCTCCCATAATAAAGCGTTTGGTGACGCTCACTAGAATAATGCAGCTAAAATACAGAAATTTAAAGCATGTTTAGTTTTCCACTTGGATCTTTTTTATTGCAGCTCAAGTCATACTTCAACTTGAAGGGTATCCCATGTGGAAAATTGCTGAGAAAATAGGAATAGCATATACTGAAGGGGTGCGTATCGTTAGGTTACCCGCAGCCTCCGCGACAACCTTAGCGGAAATGATTGGAAGCGGCTATCGTTAATTGCTCAACGCAGCAGTTAATAGCGTCAGCAGAGCATTGCTCTGCGTTTGCCTTATGCCCCGCCCATCACATCATCCCTCATCGTGTAATGAGGTGCGAAACATGCCTCGCGAGAGCACGTTATCACTGGTATTGCTTCTGTACGCAGTATCGATCGCTTACGTATAGAGATACATCGAATGATTGCACACGAAATGGCAGAAATAGAAAATAAGAGTCTATTATTTATGTAAAACAAACTAATCGAAACTTTTACAAACTATTGCAGTATCTTACGTGGATTAACTAGTCTGTATAAATACAAACATACATCTTTATCTTCTATATAGTTTTTTCAATTACCGTCTTTCAAAGACCAGGTCCTCGTTTCTGCACCATCTAATTTTTATTCTAGAACGTTTTCAATTTTCAGCTTTATTTATGTTTTCTGATGTAGTTTTTTTTTTTGTACAAATCTTCTACGTTCTTTCTTCATTTTTAGCACTTTCAGTTTCTATGTTTTTCTTCCACTTGCTATGTTGTTCTTTGAACCTTCCTTCAAGTCAACTCTATCACTCAATTGCAATACACACACGGCATATGACCACAGTGACTGGTGATACATGGGCGTGGCTTATTGATCAAAGCTAGCCTAAAATATGCCTGCTCTGACCTATCGACAGCCTCTTCTGCAGGCACTTATTCGGCTGCGGATACCTAACGACCGTCCCCCATACTGAAGTGCAAGTTCTAGTTAAGACTTAAGCTAGTTCCTTAGTGCTAAGTGTTAGCCAGTGGTTTGTTGTCTTATTTTTGACTGGCATTGGCGACTGATTTATGCTGCGATTCTAGATTCCCACCAGGAGTGCCTCCTCCACCACCTCGATTCAACTCAGCCGCACCTACTGGATCTGGGCAGTTTCCTCCGCCGCCACCTCCTTCAAGACCACCGGTTCTTCCTCCCCCGGGACAAGCTCCTCCAATACCACCACCACCTCCTTCTTCCTGAGACATTTTGGATTGTTACATTTCTTGCGATTGTTCTCGATTCTGGTTTCTGTGCTGTTGAAGTTGACGAATTTATATTCACTGACACTCATTCCATTTAAAACGTTGTTTCTGTCGAGTTGTTTGATAAAGATAACTTCGCTTCTCCTGACGAGTGGAGGTATGATGAGAATGTGTTTATCTAACTAACCTAGGAACGTGTTGGCATATTGTCTTCCTGTAAAGGAAAGATTTCCGGATCTTCATTTATTGACAGAGAACGCATGCCTGAGTTGTTTTTGATTCCCTTAATTTTGTCGTCTTTTTCTAAAACTTATTTTCTAGAATTCACTGATAAATTTCTGCGTTGATTACTCCCATTATAAGTTTCTTTTTGTTCTGGAAAACTCCTCCCAACATGGTCTGAACTTCCCGTCTAAGAAATATACCACTGCACTGACAAGTGTCCGTCCATTTTTTTTTTTTGAATAGATGAATAAATGATGAATAGATGCTCAAGTGGAAACTGAAATGGGAATGAATAATTTGGACATGCCTATCTGGTAGTTGGGTATTATTCTCTGGCGGGATTGCTGGACTGTACGCAGAAGTGTTTCGCCTTTGAGTACGTTCGGCAGCAGATAATCTACTGCAGGTACCTAACGACTGTACCCCATTTTTTCTGCGACTGCACACAATTGGCCTCTCTTCTCGTAGTACCAAAAACTCCTTTGTCACTATTTCAATAGTTTCTCCTAATTCCAGTGCGTCTCCTCAAGGATTTCATTTTGCAGAAATTTAATTTCTGCTCTTTTTGTGTAACTGTGCATAGTTAACACTCTTTTAGGATGGATTTTGTAGTTCTACGATGACTCTGACTACGACAAACGTCAAGCATATGAAATAGCAGAAAAAAGGCACCGCAATTGAATCCTTACAAATTAAGATGTTAGAGGAGTCATAGGATGAAAACAGTGAAAGTAATAGGGAAGAACATTTTTAAGACTATATAACCTTACTCATGTTCCAGTCCGAACGTTCAGGTAAAGCTGGGCTTCAGACTTGCTGTGCTGTTCGCTTCGCTCGCCTTCACTGATCAATGAAAATTAATAGTAGTGGCATTTCCGGATTTCATGGTTTTCTTTCTAGACAGGTCAGTTCTACATTTGGACAACATTCGAATTTCAGCTTCAAACACTCTTTCGATCCCCATATAATATAGACACAATTTGAAAGCATTACTCGAAGAATGAGTTTTCTTCCTGTTTTTCCCTAAACGGTTATCACAGAATGGTGTTTTAATATAAAATGAAGTGTACAACATCAACGTAGTGACAAAGATAACGTTCCATGTCAGATCGTGTAATTTCTTGGCTTCTGTTTAAGCAGATGTTTGCATTCGTGTTTCCATTTCTTGAAGAAAGCATGTTACCAAGATTAGGCAGACCTGCAAGGAAATAGATACGCGGAGGAGACTTAGAGGGCCAATACGGGTAGTAGCCACAGTTATGAAACGTCCAATTAACCTTTTGTGACGTACACACGAAGTTGCTGCGCGATATTACCGCACTATGGCACAGCAATTCGATGCACTGGCCCAGTCTCACCCCATTTTACCGCTTTCTGGCTTCAGCGCACCAATTCGATGCCGTGAGACCCGTCCCTGCTCATTTCATAGTTTTCTTGCACTGGCGCCACTCCAATGTCGGGGGATCCGTGCCACCCCATTTTATAGCTTTCTTGTGACGGCTCAGCATTCGACGTCATGATATCCGTCCCAGCCGTTTTTATAGCTTTCTTGCACTGGTGCACCAATCCAATGCCGTGGGATCTCCCCTCCCTAGTTTTCTTGCACTGGCGCACCACTCCATTCCATTTTTCTCGGATCGCTTTTCTTCTTGCTGGTTTCCTGGTTTCTCACTATTTTTCATGTAATAATCATGATGGCGCCATACGGCTGTAAAAGGGGCGGGTGGGTCTCATGGCATTGGATTGGTGCACCGGAAGTTCTTCGCATGCTGTGGAATGAGCTCAGTGCAAGCCAAGAAAGACGCGTCGCTTCATCGCACGTTTTAACACGCTTCAACTTTGCTGAAGCTGTGCTTATTGCTGTTCGTTTGTTGACCTTATCACCACTCCCTTTGGCCAATATCCTCGGCAATGTTGTCGGAGAGCTTCGCAACACCGTTGGCAAGTGTAAGGAGATGTGTGTCTGTTCGAGAACTCCATATATGTACAACAGAAGATATGGACTAAGGTTGTGAAAGGAGATTCGTAGATCCAAGAACACATCCATTTGTATCACGCATATCATGCTGTGTAATAACGGGCTTAGTCGGCTTAGTTTCGTGTGTGCCCGCTAGAAAGCTATAAGATGGGGTATAGGGTGCGACGGGTCCCACTGCTTCGAATTGATGCGCTATAATGCAGTACTATCACACAGTAACTTTGTCTGCATGTCGCAAAAGGTAAATGAGACATTGCAACCGTTTCATAACCTTGGCCACTCCTCGTGTTGTGTTTCACCTCTATGATTCCTGCGCATGTCTATTTCCTTGCACGTTTGCCTCAGGTTGGTAACATGCCTTCTTCAGAAAGTGGAAACACGCATTCAAACGGCTGTTTTAAAAGCATCGCCCCACGAATCTGAGGTGGTGCAGATTTCAGGTGGAGTATTCGTATACAGGATGGGAGACTACGGAGAAGGGGTGATTCCGTCCATTTCTTCCTAATTGCCGTAAAAAACGGCCCAGAAGATACGGCTTCATTCGTTTCAGCGCACCATTATGTACAAGAGGTTCGATTGGAGCGCTCCAGTCTTGTGCGGCGCCGCATCTTTCGGGCCGTTTTTTACGGCAATTAGCAAGAAATGGACGGAATCACCTCCCTCTCCGTTGTCTCCCATCCCGTATACGAATACTCCACCTGAAATCTGCACCACCTCAGATTCATTGGGTGATGCCTTTAATAGTAGCGAACAGTTTATATGGTCTGACGTGGAACGTTCCTTCTATCAGCACGGTGATGTCGTTCATGTCATTTTATGTTATCATTTTGTGTTAACTGTTGGGGGGAAAACAGGACGAAAATACATACCCTGAGTAATCCCTTAAACATGTGTCTATGTGCGCGAAAAACTTCTCGGATCATTTTTCTTCTTGCGGGTTCCTCTTTATTACTCCTGCGAGGCAGGTTTCGCAACTTATTCGACGATGAGGGCCGAAGATGGACGATGTGATGAGCGGAACATAGGGGAAACGCAGCGCAATGCTGTTCTGACGCTATTAATTGCTGCGCACTGCAATTAGCGATTGCCGTTGCCAGTCATTTTCCCTAAGGATATGTTGCCGCGGAGGCTGCGGTACCTAACGATACACACCCAGAAAAAGTACGATAGTAATAGAATCTTTGCAAAATGAAGCCTTACCGGTCCCTTAGGAGGGAAGCAAGCGATAAAACTAAAAAACAACGTTCTTCAGATTGTGTAGTCATGCTCATGCATTCTGATACGAAAAAATAAATAAATAATGATAAACGGCAAGAAGAGGTCCGCAGAGTTTCCCGAATTGTGTAGAGTGATATCAGTTCATGTCTTCGGAATTAAGTAAGACGCGATGCCGTCGACTGTATGTACTCAAAGACGGAACGCTTCTGCGAACAGTCCAGCAATCCCGCCAGAGAATAATATCCAACTACCGAATAGGCATGTCCGTTTTTCCTTATTAATTTCATTATTCATTATTAAATTGTTCATTCCCGTTTCAGTTTCCACTTGAAGATCTATTCTGTGCGCGTGAGTTAGGGTGGCTCACGATGAATGGAATTTTATCCTAGGAAGACAAACAGTACTTCAGTAAATAAGGTTTATTAATATACAGATGAGCACACAGAAAATTGCCGGCTTTCTCCGGCTAATACAAAAGAGTAACTTCCCGCCTACTTGCCATATGGTCCGACAAGGAGAGGACAATATGATAACATAAACATTACAAATCATTATGATTATGTTCCAAGATCGGAATATATTCATTAAAACATTTTTTTTTCTAAAAATAGACGAACACTTGTCAGTGCAGTGGTATATTTCTTAGAGAGGAAGCGCAGACCATAATGGGAGGAGTTCTCTACAAAAAAAAAAAAACTAATATAATTGGAGTAATCAACAAAGCTAATTCTAGAACATAAGTTTCAGAAAATGACAACAAAATTAAAGGAATCAAAGAAAACTCAAATATGTGTTCCCTATCAATTAATGAAGATCCGTAAATCCTTCCTTTGCACGAAGACAATATTCCAAGACGTTCATATAGTAGAATTAAAACTGCATGAAGTACGGTGTAGTTTGTAAACGGTTACGCTCGAAGCAGCGCGATGGAACGCAGTGGTTATGATCGAGTGAGGGTCTTTGCTACCACCGCTTATTTCTGCAGTTCGCGATGGTCCCACCTCGATTGCAACCGTTATCTCGACCGCGCCGCCTCGAGCGCAACCGCTTATGCGACTGCACCTTGCTTCATGTCGTTTTGACCCGACTATAGGTTAGATGAGGATATTCTCTTCGATTTCTCTATTCGTTGGGTAGAAGCGATTATCTTTATCGAGCAGCTTGAGAAATTTATATGAGATAAGTTTACGAATACGTAAAACTAAAGGTTTGAAGATCTCCTAAGGGCTACTCTCTAGTCTCTCAATATGATCTCCACACTCCTCACTGACTTCATTTTTCTATTCCTCCTGACATTGCTGCTTGTACCCGTTCCGTGTAAGGGTAGAAACTTCTCAAATTTCAACCACTTTATTCTTATATTATTCTTATACTATGTAGACATTTAAATTATCATCTGGAGAGACCTTAAGAAATGTAAAATGAAAATGAAATGCTACTGAAATTTAATTGGTGCATATTACGTGCATTGGACTGCATTCGCGGCTCCGAGTTAAGTAAAATGTCCCATCTTCGCATAATATATATTTCAAGTCAAACGTGGAGAATCAATGAGACATTGAGGCAATCGTAGACTGACTAAAAGAACGTTATAGTGGATCCCAAGAGATGCAAAACTTATTCGAAGAATACTGCCAACGAGATCGACTGTGTTTGCAGCACGAACAACGGAGAGCTCAGAACGGCATTTCTCATGAACTTCGTCAATATGACTAACGAAGCTGACGGACGTTTCTGATGACGATTGGAATTGAAAGAAACGATTGGGAATTGTCCTTGGGCCCTCATGATCAGTGAAGATGGCCACCTAAGTAAGTTTCACACCAACTTGTGCTCACTTTGCCATGGAGAAATTAAATTACGTGGTGGACATCATTCGTCATATTCAATATCATTACTAGTTCAGCGATAAGTACTCAACAATTGGAGAAGAATGATGATGAAACGAAAGAGTGGAGGCAAGCTCATTTCCTTAGGTTTAGTCCGAATCTCTGCACTTTAGGGGAAACTCAGCATATTGATTTATAAGCACTTCTTGATCAGTTTTATTAGGGTTTGGAGGTTTGTATTCATATCAGAGCATATACTTTTATATTGTTTGTGCTCACCTTCAAGCTTTAGTTCCTTAGGCAATATAGAGGCAGTGTATGATGTTTGATTGACAGCGGAGATGTGTTTGCTTGGAGAGGCCACTTGTCTCCACTTGATATGATAACACACACCAAAGAAGATGGTACTCTGTGCCTCCCGTCTGATTCTGTCTCTTATCGGGCTACCTGTTTTCTCTTTCGGTGAGGCCTTTCCAACATCCTCCACACAGCTAAGCGCTCCTTCAGATTCAGATGAAGTTTCTTGGTCTAATGGATCCAACACCAGTTTGGTTCAGCCGCTTGATGCACGCAGTCGAGGATTGACCACAAAAAGGTCACTATTCAGCGCTGAGGACGACTATGATGGGGATGATGAGGCGGTATTCTTATTGTTTTTCGTAACCCCTCTTCTCCCAAACCTTCTTAACATTGCGGATTTCCAGATTATGGGACCTATATTTACTCAATTCCTCCCTGACTCTGAAACTCAAATGATTGTCGATATGGATTTCTTTAAGCACTTTTTCAACTATGCTGAAGTTTACAGGTTAGGAGTTGTTTTCCTTACTACACGTCAACTTACTTTGTTATCGTTTACAGAATAACGATTTCAAGACATAGTCTCAGAGCCAGATAATCGCAGACAACAGTTCATAAGGGCGAATGACTCTTGGATGATTTTGAAGCAGCCAGTCTGCAATTTTGCATTCTGGTCATAACTAGTGATTAGTGATTACATTTTGTCCAATTAGTATGTTAAGTAAGAAGCTCCACAGTCAGACTAATCTACAAATAAAAGAAGTTCCCGATTGAGATCGACAATGATCAGAAATTCAACTTATTTCTATTAACTTTTTAGGGACGGTATCGAAAGAGGTAACGTGGATTTGATGCGATACGCAGTAGAGTTTGTGGACAGGCTAAAGAAATTCGATGTGTCATCAGGTAATATCTGACAGGAACTGAACTTTCCACAGCGGTTGCAAGACCTTTTAAGACCAAAAAATGGAGAAAAGCACCGTCGATACGACCTCATCATGCGCTAATTTGTGTGACAAGCGACGACAGGGCTACGCTTGCACTCACTGAAGTTCTGAGTTCTCAGGGGGTCTCTGCAGAAAGCGAGATGATACCACCGAAGGTCGCAGAGTGCACTGCTCCTCTAACAAAAGTGAGGACCACGGCATAGATCTTATTTGCACTGGTGTGATTCCCGGTTTTTCGAACATTTGGTTTCAATTACTTTCGGTAATTTTTAAATGCTTACGGCATGCGACTTCTTTGTCTAGTCATTGCTGCAATTGCATTGAAATTGACAGCTATTTCTTCTATGTTTTTATTCATTTTCATTGCTTCACTGGCACTTTCTTCATTGTCTCGCTCTTTAAGTTAATGGGTACTTACATATTCCTAAACAAGACCTCTTCGGCTCTCTTTTCTGACAAGAAACCTTTGTCTGCCACTGCGTTGAATATTAATGTAACATTGTTAACAGTCCCATGAAAACTGAGTGAAATGTACTCGGGGAGGGGGGTTGACTCTGATGCGACGGAATCGAACTGCTCTCGTACCGTGTTTTATGTCATCGCGGCGGGTACTTCGACTGTGCCAGTACTGTATGTAATGGCGTGTACTCACCTGCACTTAGAGCGCAAAAAAGGCCATGGAGCGCGAGTGAATAGCTGAGTCAGTCGGGCCCTAGAACTTAAAGACATCATCCCACGAATCTGACGTGGTATGGATTTCCGAAGACCAAAGACTATACGGGGACGTAGACTGCAAAAACGGGTGCGTTCTTGCTCATCTCCCTGCATCACTGTAACCAGACGGCTTCGGAATGTGATTCCTTACGACGTCCTCTATTGAAACGCACCCCGCCCCCGCCGTCGCTCCTTCCACAGCAATCCACCATCAGCGAGCCATTCGCCGAATTCGTCCTTCGAATTCAGTGCAAGCCCCAGCCAAGTATAGTTCCTCACTATCAGAGTGGAGTCACGAAGAGTCAGCAATTTAGAGGGTGCCATTATGCCAATGAAATGGTTCAACGACAAGAACGGTTAACGTGCTCTATGGACGTCTCTGCGCCTGTTGTGCTGTGTGAACTTTTTCGCGCTCTGAGTGCAGTACACGCTATTAGAATACGGGAACAGTCGAAGTACCCGCCACGATGACACAAAATACAGCAGGAGAGCAGTTCGAGTTCGTAGATGACTGCGAGCACTCAACAGTTATTGGTTGATTGCAGGCCTGAGATCGGCAGTAGGTGATGGTCCTTGGTGCAGGCGTCTACCGTAGGGCATAGGTGGGACAGTACGTGGTTGTGATTGGCTCCAGCAAAATACCAGCGTATTTCAGCACATTAAAACCACCAGTAAGAAAATAGCAGCTTCAAAGAAACATACGATGATTTATAACTTCGAACTAGTGAATGTTGTAGAAATGTTTTGAAAGAGAAAGAGGCTTGAAAGTCGTGTGATCACTGATCGATCGCTGAATGAAACCTTCAAAAAAAGTTCAAGTGAGGAAATAAATATACGAAAAAATATAATAAATAAAATATAATAATAATAAATACGAAATAAATAAAAGAGGTTGATAAGATAGAGAATCACAAAAGAAGCAAATGGCATTTCAGTTAGGTTCAGGAAAATCTCCGTGAAACTCCCAACCTATTCTCGAAGGGGAAGAAGTACTTGTAAATACTTTATGCATTTGAATGCTTTGGGCACAAATATGAGGCTGACATAATCAGAACGGAGAGAACAGGCGTTCGCAAGATGTCACCAGCAATATCCGACTTGTCATCGTTTAAGTTGAGAACAAGAAGCTCGTTCACAAACGAATCAACTCTGTTTTCTTAAGCACAAGGACATCTGGATTGATCCTTATGGAGAAAAATGAGGACGACTATTTTCGACTATATAATAAATATTAGTCGAAAAATGTAAGGTGATGGTACCTTATGATACCACACAGACTTCGCAGAAGTGGCGATGGTTCGCAGACTTCACTGCCTTGTACTGTCGCCTCGCGCTGAAGAGAACATGATTCTTCATGCCATTATCATAGTCTAGCTGCATGGTATGGTGGTTCGATGTGCGAGAAATGCAAGTAACGTTGCTGCTTCGTAACATGGAACATGGCACGCCGCGCCACTCCTGAAGAAAACATTGAAGACGGCTACTTCAAACGACCACTGCTGGCCAAAAGTAAAGATATCAGCGAACAGCATTTATCGAGCTGACGTCAAACATTGGGTTTACGAATAATTTTTGGCCTTTTTTTTTCAAATTTGAAAATGCACATTGAAGTGAAAGGTATAGGCAAAATGTTATAATATTTTGACAGGGAAGTCTAAAATTTTCTCGATGGTAGAATTTCAATTTTTTTAACTGCAATGCAGAATCGCTGACGTTTTGTGGAAGCCTATTCGCCTATACAACTAGCGTAGGTTAGCCAATGTAGCAAGTCAGTGTTTTTCTCCTCCCAGACAAATCAATTGACAATTTATTGACTCCGAAAGGACGAAAGGCTCGGTTGGCACCGCCGCGGTTTCGAACCATCGATCGTGCCGGACGTTTTATCGAATACGCTACACCCTATCTATCTCCTAGCTATCTCTAGTTTTATTGACTTTTTTCTCGGATCATTGAAAAGAAGTGCTAAGAGAGTTACATAGAGCGTTTCAACACCATTTGTAGAAATATAAATCTCGTGAATCGCTTCTAGGTTAGAGCATTTTCTTCTTTAGAGCATAACGCATGCTTCCAATAGTGCACATGAAAGCTCCCTAACTAACTAACTAACTAACTTCACTCCTTAAAAGTGATGAACAGGTCACATGGACAACAGTCAGATCTTAAGATAAGAAAGAAGTGACATGGAGTTGACTACCGTGGAATAGTTCACTTTCGAGTTTTAGTACTGCCAATATTCTAGGCATTTCTGAGAAAGAGACATCAGACAGAAATCCTAAGGAATAACTCTAAAACTGAGAAATTTTCTCAACACTGCTGCGTTATGTTTTCCAAACCAGGAAGAATACGTTTGAAATAGTCTGTAAATGGGAAGAAGGGAAAAAGCTAAGCGTGCTATAGTTGTGCTTGGAAGGAAAGTGACAGATGAAACACTTACAGATAGAGAGATATGAATAGTCACTTACAAAAGTTGTCGAAACGTTTTTGAAAAGTCTGTTTTTGTGTAGCGTTTTTTAGGTATTGTAAAAAAGTATTTTAGAAAATACTTGGAATTTCTTAACAAAATATGTAGATGTCATGAATGACTGAATTGTCTTTTCGTCCTTACACACTTTATAAACTTTGTTCCACATTGTTTGCTTGCTAACATATCTTTCGTCGCAGTTCTGGCTCATTGCATCTTTTTTTCTCGGAAGCATCGCAGAATCCACGAATGAGTTCATAACGATAATGATCTGCTCGGTTAAAGGCAGCATACCACGAGTCTGAGGTGGTGCGAATTTCAGGTGGAGTATTTGTACACGGGATAGTAGATTATGGAGAGGGGAGTGATTCCGTCCACTTCTTCCTAATTGCCGTAAAAAACGACCCGGAAGATGCGCGTGCACAGGGCTGGCGCGCTCCAATCGAACTCCTTGTGGGAAATAATGCGCGGAAACGCTCGAAGCCGTATCTTCCGGCCGTTTCCTACGGAAATTAGAAAGAAATGGATGGAATCACCCTTCTCTCAATAATCTACGATCCTGTATACGAATACTCCAAAGGAAATCCGTACCACCCCAGATTCGTTGAGTGATGCCTTTAAGCTCTGCCTCCGGACACGCCTATTAAGCTATAAACTACACGCCCGTCCACGGGCGTTCTCTTTTTTGGTATGATTCGTTGCCGACGCTCAAACGTTGTAGTACGGTATCAAAAGTTTCCACAATTGTTGATTTCTGCGTAAAAATCAAACAGAATAGGTAGACCACTGGTCGCTCCAGACAGTTTCATTGGCACTGCGACCCCTAGCCATGTTGACCAGGATGCGTCCCGAGTTATCGACTATGTAATCGTTCGTATAAAGACTATATAAATATCACAGATGTGTGTGTAGGTATGAAACAGACAGAAATGAATAGAAACCTAATCCAAAAAAATCGATGAGAGTGGATTGTAAGGAACACTGGACTGCAACAGTGGAGCAATCAGTATGCAGGAAGTACATGGGAATGCAGTCCGTCTAGTGATGAATGATCAGAACATAAGTCCTTGTGATTGTTCCGGATTGTTCTATCTCTTCATCACTGTTATCTATCCATTTGAAAATAACTAGTATGGCAACGCAAGTGCCAGCTGTGAACTCGTTTGCTTTAAAGGCATCATCCCACGAATCTGAGGTGGTACGGATTTCAGGTGGAGCATTCGTATACGGCATAGTAGATTATGGAGAGGAGAGTGAATCCGTCCATTTCCTCGTAATTACCATAAAAAACGGTCCGGAAGATGCGGGGCGTGCACACGGCTGGCGCGCTCCAATCGAACTCGTGGAAGGTAGCGCGCAGGAATGCTGGAAGCTGTATATTTCGGGTCGTTTTTTTGCGGCTATTAGGAAGAAATGGACGGAATCACCCTTCCCTCCATAATCTAAGGTCCCGTATAAGAATGCTCCGCCTGAAATCCGTAGTATCTCAGATTCGTGGGGTGATGCCTTTAAATGAATGACCGAAAAATGTTGTAGCAGGAACCACGGTTCTCTATTGTGTTTCTGTGGGAACCTTGAATCTGTACCAATACTCTATTCTTAACTGCTAAAGTAGGAATACTTTTTTTTTGTGAAATTCACTCGGACTAGAATTAAAGATCCGAGATTCCGAAATCAAGGTTTTGTGATATTCCTGACAGATTTCTCGTTCCCAGAAAATTTTGGATGATAAAAGAAACTAAATTTTTCCATTCTGTTTAGCTTGTATCGCTGACGCTCTCCATTATGTCTGGACAGCGGTTGAGTACGCTACTCACGTGGAACGACACAGGAACTGCACTGATTGCAAGTGCACTCCTTTTTTCCAACAGAAGAAGAATGAACGATCATGGGTATTCAATGGTGAGAACTTCTACATCTGTGAGCTTGTTCATTCGAGTTCAGATGGTTTTAGATTTTCTGTGGAGTTTAACACTGATCCCAGCAACCATAGTATGTGTAATGTCAGGGCTTGCTTTGTAAACTTGTTGCATTGTTATGCTTTTTTGTTATGCCGAGGTTTAGGTGAAACTTTACCATTGGCCTGATGTTTCGACAACCTCACCTTTATCAGATTCCTGGAAATTGCTCGAGGTCTTTGGTGATATGCTATGCATATCTTATCAGCCCGTAATCAGCATCGAAAATTACACCATATACTGCGGCGATGCTGATGAGAACAAAGTAGGGGGCTGCGCGATAGCTGTGAGGAACGATTACAAGAATCTGGTGGAGGAATTTGGCTCAACGTCGTCTAGATGCGCCTTTTTACGACTGCGGGATCGCGGAGGACGTAAACTCTGGATCGTAAGTGCTCACGCACCTACGGAAACCGCTGAGGGCGACAGTAAGGACGCCTTCTATGATGAAAATCAATGCCTTGATGTCTAAAATACCAAGCCGGCAGGTGGTCATTGTCGGAATCGACGCAAATGCGAAGATGGGACTCGAACAGCAATCCTATGTGCTAGGAAAATGGTACTATGCAGCGGAGCGCACGTCGGACAACGGTGACCGTCTGGTCGACTTGTGCGAACAGACGGGTCTCATCATCGCTTCCACGTTTAAGAGGAATCATCGACGCCATCAGCTCACGTGGCAGAGGTCAACCCTTTTAACGCCTGAAGAGCAGCGCAAGCGGAAGATGAGGACTCTTGAACTTCAGCTCGACTACGTTCTGACGAGGAACATTCCTCAGTCAGATATCCGAAAATCTAGAGCTGTTTGGGACGTCGCGTTCGACTCTGACCACCGTCCAGTTCTTCTCAGCTTCAGGATACGGTTCCACAAGAGAAATCGAGGAGTTCCTCTTCAACCGAAAATCGACATGGCAGGTCTGAAAGACGATGAATGCAGAAGAAAATTCCGCCAACGTGTGTCTATTCATGTTGGAGTACGGACCAGGAAGAACCTTAGCGATGCGGATTCCTTCACAAAGTGCATCCAGGACGCTGCAAGGGAAACGCTCCCGGTTCTATTGCCGCGGAAGAAGTTTGCCTTTGCATCTGCGGAAACAAAATCCACATACAATTCTGTATGTGTCGCGCGCAGCACTGGTGACTTCAACCAGTAAAAACGTCTTAGAAGGAAGCTGCGTCGTCAACTGCAACAAGACCGCGATAACGAGTGGACGTCAAGAGTTTGAGAAGGCGTGGGAGGACAGGAACTCGCGGAAAGCCTACGCTCTACTAAAACAGTATAGCGGCAAAATGAAAAGATGTTCCCATGTCCTCAGCACTGCTAATGGGGGTAGCTGTCGGTGAAGCAACCCTTCCAGTTTGGAAGGAACACTTCAAGACCTTGCTGAACCGGCTAGCACCGTCAGCTCCTGAACTCGAACACGTTCATAGACCGACATATGCGGTTAACGAGGAGCCACCAACCGAGTCGGAGGTCCTGGTCTGTATTCAGAAAATGAAGAATGGAAAATTTGGTGGAGACGACGGGATCGAGGAATCTCTTTGCTGTGTGTTATGTACAAGGTATTGGAGCGCATTATCCTGGACTGACTCATTAAACATTGCGAAGAAACAACGCGCGACGAGCAAGCTGGCTTTCGTCCTGGCCGATCTACGATTGACCAGGTGTTCATCGTCAGGAGAGAGATCGAAATCTGGCAGCGGTATTCGAAGCCAATGCAACTAGCGTTTCTGGACTTTGAAGCCGCGTTCGACTCTCCTCACCGAGGCCGTCTTCTCAACGCGCTTCGCGCCGATGGAGTACCAGGAAAGTTCGTTCGCTTGCTTGATGATATGAATCAAAGAATAACTGGTGCAGTACGAAGACCAGCCGGATGTATAACACCATTTGAAGTGGTAACTGGAGTAAGACAAGGGGCGGTGGCAGGACCCTTCCTGTTCAACTTCGCCATCGACGACATTATGCGAAGAACAGTCGACCAGTGTCCTGCCGACATTGTCTTAGCACCATCAGGGTGCCCCTTGACTGACCTCGAGTACGCCGACGATGTTGTTATATTCGCGGAAAGCAGTACGAAACTTCAGCATGTTGTCAACCTTGTATCGAAGCTGGCTGCAGCAAGTCAAGCTGCGAGTCTACCTATCCGCAATTCGCCCCATCATGATGTACGGATCGGAGACTTGGGCAGCACCATCAACGGTTATGGAGAGGCTTGACTGCACCGAACGAAAGCTGCTTAGACGGCTACTTGGCTACTTTTGGCCTAGGGTATACCACAATGAAGGTCTTTACGAAGAAATTGATGTGGTTTACCGGCGGATGACAGTGGAAGATATCAACATCTTGCACCGCCTTCGAAAGCGGCTAAAGTAAATCGTCTTCGCTTCTTAGGTCACATATTAAGGAGACCGGCAGATCGCCTTGTCCAACGAGTTCTGAAGAGTTCGTCGGGTTCGAGCTGGAAGAAGCCACCTCGCCGAAAACGGAAGTTCTGGACTGAGGTGGTAAAAGAGGACCTGAGGACACTCGGCGTGGATAGGCAGTTCAGGCGAGACGTAAGGTTTCGCAGAACATGGAATAGCGACGAATGGATTGATTTTGTGCAAGCTCTCGCAGAAGATCGAGACGGTTGGGCAGAGCTGTGTTCAAGGACGGCACACCTCCGGGAAGATGCGGGTAATCGCGTCAGGCGATGACATCAGCCCGCCGATTAAGTCAGTAAGTAAGTCAATCTCATCAAACTATGGTCAAAGAAGAATCACCAGTTATAAGCATTGCTAATTCAAACGATTACAGGAGATCGAAATTTATGTAACTCCCAGTTTCGAAGTACGAATGAAACAGTGAGAGCCGTGAAAGTAGAATTCTCCTGTGTATCACCTTCACCTCCGATTCTTTAGCTGCTGCGATACATCGGATTCTTCTGCGAGCACAGTTGCAGTATGACGTTGTATTGGTGAACATCCCAAACGATAGCTTCAAACTGTAGTTAGTTCGTGATAGACTCTACGATAGGCAGTGTATGTTGGAATGTTACGTTGTTTGTTCGTACGGTAAGACTGGAGATTGCAAAAAGAAAGGAGTCATCTGCCGTATAAAATGTTTAGTGTGCAATTCCGTTCATATTGGAGAGACTGGAAGGATGCTGAGCCCGTGTGTCAAAAACATTTGATTAAAGGTTTGGTTAAAGGCATGGAAGTACTATGGCACCATTGGGAATGAGAAATATGATGGAAACGAGTTTGAATTAAAGTGTACGTTATTGGTCCACGAAAACGAAATATCTGCTAGAAGAGGGTTGAAAGCATTGTGGATTTCTGTAAGGAATAAATCCATGAATAATAAAAATGAGTGCTTGGCAATTACAAATGACTTCATGCCGTTCGTAACGCTCTGCGATCTGTAAGATTGACCCACATGCAGTTCCTTAACACTACCCAGAAATAAATACTTAAGGATACTGCACACTGCGTAGTTCTCACGCCTTATATGGGAAATGGTTCCTAAGGCCCGGTGGTCGGTGAGACTGGTCAGTTTTCTTTTAAAGTTCTTGCGTAGAGTACTTAGAACAATATCGAAGCCTGACAAGGAAGGAGGTGAAGTTTGGTGGGATGTGTATAGCATCAAGGAACACGAATCATTTTCAGGTCGATGATGAGAGACGAAGTTGTCGAAACATCGGACTAACAAAAAAAGTTTCATCAGAACCTCGCTGGCGTAACAAGAAAAGCATAAATATAGTTCCTAATGTCGGGCTTATAAGAAGAGAGGACTTGGAGAGAGTTGCATATTGTCACTTGAACATATTCTTTTTTCACCTGACGGCAAACTCTCCATGTAGGGTAGACAAGAAAATCATTTTGAGAACTAACTTTCTTCTAGGAGGTCGCTTTTATGCCAGCGCAAGGATGTCCGCAAGTTTAGACTCCGCCTGCTTGATTGGAGTCGTATAAGGCTTACTTTTTGCAATGTTTTCATTTCGGTCTCGTTTATACTCGTAGTGCTACAGCAGGGCGTTTTTCTCTTTCTCGTTCATTGGTTGTAAATTTAGTAGTAGGAACCTTAGGAGCACATAAACAATGTAACAGACTATTGCTGAGGGATAAATGCACCCAACAGCAAGAGCCTTACGTATAAAAGTTCCCTCAAAGATGTGTTCATGAAAATCAATTCCTGTACAAAATTGTACTTCTAAGCCCCTATTGTAAGCTTCATATATAACTTTCCTACCGCCTTCGGGTAAGGAAGTATAGTGGTCGGCTAGAAAAATGCTTTTCAGTGCTAGACGCTATGGGCAAGGTGCCTTCGGGCATAACTTCTGGCAATAATCTCTGGGTAGGATCATGGAACACGTGTCGGAAAATACAAGTTGTGAAGAACACTCAGGGGTATGCGGAATCAAGAATCGTTTATTTTTGATGTTCTCCGTAAAGTGATTACAGAAAACTTTGGAGTGGACAATACTGCTTGGCACATTTGGAAGCGTACGAAAAAAATAATCCACTGAAAGCTCTCGATAAAAAGGGTCCTCTGGATGCGTACTGCCTGTAAGCATTTGACGCGAAAATTCGTCGATATTGAATCATAACAGGAAAAATAGCAATGTTATATTATTTTTCTTGTGTAATTGTACGCTAACACTAACAGGTTTCAAAAAATGATGTTGGTATTACAGAAGATCCATTCAGCCACTAGATTACACTAAGTCTCTTTCCTTTCCTTTTCTCTTTTTTTTTCCATTCATTTTTCATCTTTTTTTTCAAAATCCGTAACATCAGTTCCTTTAAATACGTGAGCGTTTTTCCTAATTCAGAATTAATGACAGATTTTCCTATCGGTGTGGGTGTGGCGCAGGCAGGAAGAGGTTTTGCCCTTTCTGCTCACTGAATCGAATCCGCCCTAGTGCCAACCGTTCAGCCCTCCGCGTCGATTAAGTGGTACCAATTTTATCTGAAAGGATAAAAACACTGACTTTACACATCGGCTAGCCCCCACAAGTCATTGTATGGAGTAGTTCTACGTGCGTAAACCTCAAACGATCCTGAAGTGAAGTGAACGTGGTGGTGCATTTCAAGCGGATTGATTAACGCCAAACACGTTATCCTTTATCCTTTAAGTTTCTCATCAAACACAACTCCTAATAAAAGCATCCGGTTCGTCGTGTGGTGTAAAATCTACTGATGTATTTAGTTCGGATCTCCTTCTTTAGAGGGATTAGCCGCGAGGCTACGTCTGCCCCGAGATACGGCTGCATTCGAAGGATGGGCTCACTGCTTTTGCTATGCTAGAATTGATTTGAAAACTCTTGCATCGGTCGGTCTAGAACCCTACAAACATATGACTGGGAGGTGCAAGAAAGGCTGTTTGCAAAGACGTCCTTCCGCAAAAACCCAGGACTTGAGTCGCGCAAACCGCCTCTTGGATTTCAAAATTTAACGTACAGAACACCAATAAGAAAGGGTAGAAAGCCAGAAAGATTGAGTATGTCATCACCGGACTGGCCTAGATGAGGCGACGCCCCCACTAAATGTCCTGTATGACACTGGACAAGAATTGTTTATAGAAACATGCGAAAGTAGAGGAGTTGCTGGAGCCGCAGACCTCGTCAACACGAGCATGGCATTGAATATCGACTCTTCCAGACGACTGACGAGGCGAGTCGCATGTTTACGGATGAGAAGATGTGGATCAACACAGCTTCGACCATCTTTTGTGGCATAAGCGAAGTCGAATTTGATGCAACGCCAGCTTTGAATATCTTCGCCGCTTACGCTGCAACATCAAGCTACGAAGAAGTGGTCGAATCTTTCTATACAGACCTTGAGAAGTTCCGCAGAGAAGATCATACCTATTACAAGGTTTATTTTACCAATTTCAACGGCGAAAAAGTTGGCCTCAGAAAAACGCCAAAAGAACTTCACATCGAGACTCACGGCCTGAATAGAATGAGTAGGAAGAGGCTTTCCGAGTTTATCATGACCACTAAAACCACCCATAGGATCTCACGATTGCCGAAACCTCCCTCCCTACGCTGGATGCAGAGGTCACCCGATGGAAGGTATCATAGTGAAATTGACCACATCATCGTCAGTGGAAGATTTTGTGTGACGGATATCTCTGTGGTACCAAAGTTCTACACGAGATCGGATCATCGCCTGCTTTGAAGAAGATTTTCTTTTTCTTGGTGGGGAAGAAAAGCTGGAAAGTTCACAAAGCGAAGTCCCAAGATCATCATTGACTGGTACCTCTCTGCATCGCTGGTCGTCTTTTGAGAAGATGTCACAATAGGCAGCCACAAATAGACAAATTTGATTCACTTGTAGAACATATTCGCGCCTGCGTGAGGAAAACGAAGTGTTTGAAAGCCATCAAGAGAAGCCTGTCTCTAGAAATTCTAGGGCGAACATGTCAGCGTGGAGTTGCGCGAGCTGCAGGTAACCACGAACTCGCATCCGAACTCGCGAGGCTTTGCAGAGATGCGACAAAAGAAGACCTCAAAGAGAGAAGAGCAGTAGTATTGGCTAAAGCATCAGAGGCGGGAAACAACATTCAGCGTACCTGTTGGAAATTGGCTGTTTGCAAAACAAAAATGACAGCTTTCCGGAACCCAGATAGAAGAACTAATCAGAAAGGGAATGGAGAATCTCTTCGACAGTCACGTTCACGTGTTCCCTCTGACTTCTACTCAGATCTCTTCGACAGTCACGTTCATTTGTTCCCGCACTATTTGAGGGAAGATGGACGTGTCACCCAGACACCCTCCCTTCCTTCCAAAGTCTGACATGTTATTATGTCGTGAAGAATTGCACTTTACCTGGTCCTGAAAGAATCAAGTCAGAGCATCTGAAGAACCTACAACCACTCCTGAACAACACACTGTCGAGAGCTTCCACTCGTTATCTGTCAGAGTCCAAGGTTTCCAAACAATGAAAAACCAGCAACACCGTGCTGTAGTATAAGAAGGAAGATTCCTATGACATCGGCAACTATCGCCCAATCTGCTTACTGCCCGTCGTCTACAAGTTCTTTCCAATAATAATCCTAAAAGGATTGAGAGAATAAAATGCACCAGATAGGGGACAGCAATGCGTGCAATAAGATTTCGAAAAGGGTTCAGCACGATTGACCACATACGCACCGTTTCAAAACTCATAGAAATATTGCGAGAGTACAAAATCCCGCTGTGCATCACTTTCATCGAAATGAACGAAGTCTCCGATTCAATTGAGGTGGAAGCGGACCTCTGACAACCAAGACGTCCCTACTCGACATATAAAGATACTCGACATCGACGGGATCATCATGATTTTCTGTGAAATTGGACTTGTGTATCTCCAACAATCTTTCTTCTTTTTTTTATATTATAACTAAAAGCGAAAGATTTCACAGTATTCTTTCTCAACGCGTCAGTTCTACAATTGGAGAACATTCGAGCTTCAGCTTCAAACACTCCTTATCAATACATTATAGACAAAATTTAAAAGTATCACCCGAAATATGGGTTTTCCTCCTGCTTTCTACAAACAGTTATCAAAGAATGATGTTTTGGCATGAAATGACGTGAAAGACATCATCCTACTGATAAAGATAACGTTCCACGTCAGATCACGTGAACATCCTACTATTTAAGCAGCCGTTTGCATGCGTGCTTCCACTTTCTGAGAACGGCATGCTACAAACTTGAGGCGAAGGAAGAAGGAAATAGGCACGCGGAGGAGTCATAAAGGTGAAAAGCAAAGCGCCCAGTGGCCACGGCTTTGTTCTGAGCTATGTTCGCGAAGTTATTGCGCACCAATCCGACGCCGCTGGACCCGTCGCATCTCCTTCTATAGGTATGTGGCGCCGGTGGACCCGTCGCACCCCACATTATACCTACCTGACGCCGGCGCACCAATCCGACGCCGGTGGACCCGTCGCCTCTCCTTCTATAGGTGTCTAGCACCGGCGGACCCGTCGCACCCCCTCTTATAGATATTTGGCGCCGGCGGACCCGTTTTTGTAGATATCTGACGCCGGTGGACCCGTCACACCCCTTCTATAGGAATCTGATGCCAGTGGACCCGTCGCACCCCCCTTTTTTAAATTTCGTGACTGACACACACAGACACAGACACACGTGACAGAATAAGCCCGTTATTATATACCAGTCTGAATGTCCTGCTAAAGCCGGACTTCAGACTTTTGGTGGTTTGAGCTTCGATTGCCTTCGCTGATCAATGAAAGTTAGTAGTAGTGGTGTTTTCTGTAAAACTGGATTTGTTTTTTAACAACGCTTTCCTTCTCTTCTTTATATTATAAATTAAGGCTAAAGATTACGGAGTTTTCCTTCTAAACGCGTCAATTCTACATTTGGAGAATATTCGACCATCAGCTACAAACACTCCTTCGATGCCAGAATAATGTAGATACTATATGGAAGCATTACTCGAAGTATGGGTATTCCTCCTGATTTCCCCAATAGTTATCACAGAATGATGTTTTAACATAAAATGACTTGAAAGACATCATCCTACTGATAGAGATAACGTTCCACGTCAAATCACGTAAAAATCTTGCAACTATTTAAGCAGCCGTTTGCATGCGTGTTTCCACTTTCTGAGAGCGGCATACTACGAACTTGAGGCGAAGGAAGAAGGAAATATGCACACGGAGGAGTCATATAAGGTGTAATGCAAAGCGTCCGCGGCCACGGCTTTGAAACGGCTACAACCATCTATCTTTTGCGTCATGCACACGAAGTTATTGCGCACTATTTCGACGACGGTGGACCCGTCGCACCCTTTCTACAGGTATCTGGCGCCGGTGGACCCGTCGCACCCCATATAATGGCTATCTGGCGCCGGTGGACCCGTTGCACCCCACATAATGGCTATCTGGCGCCGGTTGACCCGTCGCACCCCTTCTACAGTTATCTGGCGCCGGTGGACCCGTCGCACCCCCTTCCATAGGTATGGGCCGCCGGTGGACCTGTCGCACCCCTTTTTCTGGACATCTGGCGCCGGCGCAGCAATCTGACGCTGGTGGACCCGTCGCACCCCTTTCTATAGGTATCTGACGCCGGTGGACCCGTCGCACCCCTTTTTCTGGACATCTGGCGCCGGCGTAGCAATCTGACGCCGGTGGTCCCGTCGCACCCCTTTCTATAGGTATCTGACGCCGGTGGACCCGTCGCACCCCCTTTTTCGAATTTCGTGACACACACACACACACACACACACACACACACACACACACACACACACACACACACACACACACACACACACACACGGACTAAGCTCGTTATATATCATGATCGTGATGTATATGTATATGTACATGTATTTTTATATGTACATGTATATGTACATGTGTATGTGTATGTATGTATGTATATGTGTATGTATATGTATATGTATATGTATGTGTATACGTATGTATGCATGTGTATATGTATGTATGTATGTATGTGTATGCATATGTATATGTATATGTATATGTATATGTATATATGTATATATGTATATATGTATACATGTGTATATGTATATGTGTATATATGTATATATGTATATATGTATATGTGTATATGCATATATGTATATATGTATATGTATATGTATATATATGTATATGTATATATGTATATGTATATACGTATATGTACATGTATATGTACATGTATATGTATTGCTGTAAGGGTCCCGAGGCATCGAAATGGTGCACAATAACTTCGTGTGCATGTCGCAAAAGATGAATGGGATGTTTCATAGCCACGTCCACTGGGCTCGCTGCTTTTCACCTTTATGACTCCTCCGCCCGTCTTATTTCTCCCGCGTTTGCCACAAGTTGGTAACATGCCTTCCTCAGAAAGTGGAAACATGCATGCAAACGGTTGTTTAAATAGTAGCGAGTAGTTTACATGATCTCACGTAGAACGTTATCTTCGTCACTACAATAAAGACTTTCACGTCACTTTGTGCTAAAACATCATTCATTGATAACTCTTGGAGGGAAACAGGAGGAAAACCCAGATTTCGAGTATTACTTTCAAACTGTGTCTACATTATATTGGTATCGAAGGAGTGTTTGAAGCTGAAGTTTGAATATTCTCCAAATGTGGAACATACCCGTTTAGAAAGAAAACTACGAAATCTTTCGCTTTTGTTTATGAAGATTTTTTGATCAGTGAAGGGGAGCGAAGCAAACAACACAGAAAGTCTGAAGTTGTGTACCTCTAACAATCCTTTTTCATCTTTTTTTTTATTATAAATAAAGGTAAAAGATTTAATTGTTTTCTTTATAACCGCGTCAGTTCTATATTTGGAGAATACTCAAGCGTCAGCTTCGTCGATACCAATATAATTTTTATATTTTTTTTATAACAATTTGAAATTTGAAAGTATTACTCGAAATTTGGGTTTCCCTCCTGTTTTCCTGCAAGAGTTATCAATGAATGATGTTTCAGCACAAAACGACGTGAAAGACATCATCCTACTGATAAAGATAACGTTCCACGTCAGATCACATGAACATCTTCCTACTATTTAAGCAGCTGTTTGCATGCGTGCTTCCACTTTCTGAGAACGGCATGCTACAAACTTGAGGCGAAGGAAGAAGGAAATAGACACGCGGAGGAGTAATAAAGGTGAAAACCAACTCGCTCAGTGGCCACATACATATACGCGCTCAGTGGCCATATACATATACACACTTACATATACGTATATATATACATATACCTTGATTACCTCGATTACCTCGACTCCCGTTGATCTTCGAACTGGTCGAGCGGGGGCCAGTAATTCTCCCATTTGTCCCGATCGCGTGCCAGAGTAGCCCAGTGGTTCCTCCTTTCGCGTGGGACACGAAGAACATCATATTTTTCTTTGAAGGACTTTGTGAAGAAATCTGACCATCGGGTCGGCGGTCCTCCTGTAGTGCGCCTAACATCGCGGGGAACCCAGTCGTTCACGGCTCTGGTCTAACGGTTGTCATTAAAGCGCATCACGTGTCCGGCCCACCTTATTTTACTTTCCTTGGCAAACGCGGCGGCGTCTCTAATCTTCGATCGCTGACGTAGGAGAGAACTTCGAATCCCGTCCCTCACTTGCGTGAAACGGGATACTCCTAGCATCACTCTCTCAATTGCGCGTTCAATGACGCTCACCGCGTTTTCTTCCTGCTTGCGAAATGCCCAGGTTTCCGAAGCATAGGTCAAAGCAGGAAGTACGGTGGTGTTGAAGAGGTGGGCACGGAGCCGGGTGTTCCTGGTCTTCTTCAATACATACTCGATGCTCTTGTATGCTCCTCAAGCCGCTCGTCTCCTCCTGCCCAGCTCGGGGGTTAGGTCGTTCATCATGTTCAATTCCCGACGCTGATAAACATAGCTGGTGCATTCGGATATGTTCGTTCCATTGAGGGTGAATGGGGCATCCGAGATCCATCCGTTCCGCATGAACATCGTCTTTTGTAGATACAGCTGAAGACCGATGCATCCACATGTATCGTCGAATTCGATCAGCATTCGTTCCGCTTAGCTGATGCTAGGTGGTACGATGTCATCAGCAAAGCGCAAATGGTGTAGCTGCCGACCATCAACCTTCTCTCCCATGTCGTCCCATTCGAACTTTCGAATCGCGCTCTCGAGGGTGGCTGTGAGTATTTTGGGTGAAATTGTGTCACCCTGTCAGATCCCCCTCTTCACGTCAATGATGATATTCTTGTAGAGTGGCGAAATTTCGGTCGTGAAGTTGCTGTTCAACTCTCGAAGTACCTTTATGTACTGAGTAGAGAACCCTTGGTTGTCAAAGGCTTCCACGAGCGCTTCCGTCTCAACTCTCAAGTCGAAGGCCTTCTTCAAGTCGATGAAGGTGAGACAGAACGGCATCTTGTACTCCCGTGATACCTCGATGAGTTTCGAAACAGTGTGAATGTGGTCAATCTTGCTGAATCCTTTTCGAAACCCTGCTTGCTCGCATGGCTGTCCTTCATCCAGGACTTTTTCAATCCTATTGAGGATCACTCTTGTAAAAGAGCTTGTAGATGACGAACAGTAGGCAGATTGGACGATAGTTGCCGATGTCTTATGGGTCTCCCTTTTTATACAACAACACGGTCTTGCTGGTCTTCCACTGTCTAGGAACCTTGCATTCCGACAGATAACGTGTAAAGAGCCTCGCCAGGGTGTTGGTGAGTACTGGCGGAAGGCTCTTCAGGTGTTCTGGTCTTATTCTGTCGGGACCGGGTGCCGTACGATTTCTTACCGACACGATAGCATGTCGTATTTCGGACGGGAGAACCTCTGGAATGACATGTCCGTCTTTCCTCAGATGGTGAGGAGGCAAGTGGACATGGCCGTCGAAGAGATCAGAGTAGAAGTCGTAGATGATTTTCTCCATCCCCCTTCTCGATGCAATGGCTGTTCCCTTTGGGTTCCGGAGAGCAGTCATCCTCGTCTTGCGACTGGCGAAGTCTCGACGGGCATATCGGATGCTTTTCCCCGCCTCTGCAGCTTCAGCCAGCACTTCTACTCTTCTCTCTTTAAGGTCTTCCTTTATCGCCTCTCTGCAAAGCCTTGCGAGCTCGGACGTGAGTTTTTGGTGCCCTGTGGCACGTGCTGCTCCACGCTGGCGTCTTAAGAGTTTCAAGAGACAGGCGTCTCTTGGTGGTTTTGAAACTCTCAGCCTTCGCGCAGTCGTGAAGGTGTTCAACGAGCAGGTCGTATTCCTCGTCGATGTTGCCCATTGCGGAATCATCCCAAAAGCCGACCAGCGTAGTGCAGAGATCCCAGTTAATGATAGTTCTAGGATTTCGCTCTCTAAAATTGGCGGCTTTCTCCTCTCTTCTTGTGAAGGAAAATCTTCCTTGGAGGAGGCGGACCGATCCCGTAAAGAACTTTGACACTACAGCGATGTCCATCAGGCAGAACCTTTTATTGACGATGATGTGGTCTATTTCATTACGATACTTTCCATTGAGTAACTCTCACTTCCAGCGTAGAGAGGAGAGCTGCGAATTGGAAATGGAATTGCGAGTTCTCATGGATGGTCTTGGTCGTCATGATGAACTCGGAGACCTTCTCCCCTGTTCATTCCATTGTAGGCCGTGGGTTTCGATGTGAACCTCCTCAGGCGTTCTTGTTGGGGCAACTTTGACGTTGAAATCGCCAATTATGACCTTGTGGAAGGCATGGTCTTCTCGGTAGAGCTTCTCCAGGTCGATATAAAAGGCTTCGGCTTCTTCTTCTTCGTAGCTTGATGTTGGAGCGTAAACGACGAAGATAGTCAAAGCTGGTGTTGGACCACACTTCTCATCCGCACACGTCTGATTCGGGTCGTAAGTTGTTCGAAAGAGTCTATGTTCTTTGCCATACTCGTGTTGACGAGCACGCTAACTCCACCAACACCTCTACTGTCGCATGTTCCTAAGAACAGTTCTTCTCCAGTCTCATGTACGGCGTTGAGAGGGTGACGTCGTCTCGTCTCGGCCAGTCCGATGACGTCGTACTTGATCTTCTTGGCTTGCATCATCAAATCTTCGATGGCCGCTTTCGATGCAAGCGCACGTGCGTTATAAGTACAGATCGCCATCCTAGTCCTTTCCGTTTCGGTAGCCTACATGACTCCTGCAACCCCGTCCCACCTGGTGCTACCGTACCAGGCTTTCCTCCGGAATCAGGAGATTCTTTTCTATTACTGTGTTTTGCATAAAATTTTAAAACCCGCGGGCAGGTTGCAAGTCTCTAGTCCCATGAGTTTCTGGGAGAACTTCCGTTCTCCTGGAGTGGAAATGTGGAGCTTATTTGTTGGAGGTGACTCCAAACCGCCTCCCTTGCACATCCCAGTCACTTGATTGCAGGCTTTTGGCCGGACTGACGTCCGGGATACAAGGATGTCATGAGTCATTCCTGGCTCAGGAGAAACAGGGAGTCCATCCCCTGAATCCACGCGCCACGTAGCCTCGCGACTAACCGGCTGTGATCCCTCTAGTATACATATATAGGGTTGATGCATAATTATGGAACGTTTTTTAAAAATATTTTTATTCAACAAAAACAATAAGAATATTTGATCAAAACATGTTTAAATGATCATTCGACAGCATGGTCACCATCCATTTCAAGAACTGCTTCCCATTTGCTTGGCAGTCGGTCGATTGCGCGTGAAAGTCACGATTCTTGGAGGTAATCCACGCTTTGACATCAGCCACCAAGTCATCGAAGTCGTCATA
>NC_087372.1:20863772-20921272 GCF_031761385.1 Necator americanus | reverse complement strand
TTATCTTTTACGTCACGCACCCTGAGTTATTGCGCACCAATGACCGAATCCACTGACACCGTTGGACCCGCCTCATCCCCTTTCATAGGTATTTGGCGCCGGCGCACCCATCCTGCGCCGGTGGACCCGTCGCACCCCCTTTTATAGGTATCTGGCGCCGGCGCGCCAATCTGACGCTGTTGGACCCGTCGCACCCTCTTCTATAGGTATCTGGCGCCGGCGCACCAATCAGGCGCCGGTGGACCCGTTGCACCCTCTTCTATAGGTTTCTGGCGCCGGTGGACCCGTCGCACCCCCTTTTTGAATTTCGTGACTGACACACACACAGACAGACACACGTGACAGAATAAGCCACGTTCTGTCTGTTATTCTGTCACGTGTGTCTGTCTGTCTGTGTGTCAGTCACGAAATTCAAAAAAGGGGGCGCGACGGGTCCACCGGCGTCAGATACCTATAGAGGGGGTGCGACGGGTTAACCGGCGCCAGATACCTATGGAAGGGAGTGCAACGGGTCCACCGGCGCCAAATACCTATGGAAGGGAATGCGGCGGGTCCAACGGTGTCAGTGGACCCGGTCATTGGTGCGCAATAACTCAGTGTGCATGATGGAAAAGATAAATGGTTGCAGCCGTTTCATAGCCGTGACCACTGGACGCTTTGCTCTTCACCTTCATGACTCCTCCGTGTGCATATTTCCTTCTTCCTTCGCCTCAAGTTGGTAGCATGCCGCTTTCAGAAAGTGGAAACACGCATGCAAACGGGTGCTTAAATAGTAGCAAGATGTTTACGTGATTTGACGTGGAACGTTATCTCTATCAGTAGGACGATGTCTTTCACGTCGTTTTATGTTAAAACATCATTCTGTGATAACTATTGGGGAAATCAAGATCAGGATAATCAGGAATACCCATACTTCAAGTAATGCTTTCAAATAGTATCCACATTATTCTGGCATCGAAGGAGTTTGTAGCTGATGGTCGAATATTCTCCAAATGTAGAATTGACGCGTTTAGAAGGAAAACTCCGTAATCTTTAGCCTTAATTTATAATATAAAGAAGAGAAGGAAAGCGTTGTTAAAAAAACACAAATCTAATTTTACGGAAAACACCTTTACTATTAACTTTCATTGATCAGCGAAGGCAAGCGAAGCTGAAACCACCACTCTGAAGTCCGGCTTTAGCCGGACATTCAGACTGCTATATAATAACGGGCTTATTCTGTCGTGTGTGTGTGTGTATCTGGTATATATATGATATATAAGGATATATATGTATATATTAGGGTATATATGTACATGTATATATAAGGGTATATATGTATCCTTATATATATATATATATATATATATAAGGATATATATATGTATATATATATATATAAGGATATATATGTATATATATGTGAATATGAGGAAAGGAGCAAAGGAAGTATCACTTAATTTTGGAACACAAATTATCCCAAAAGTGTTGAATAAACACCCGAGGTGTGCGTTTTCATTCCCGGCTTTGCATTCTCAGATTGGAAAGTCTGTGTTTTCAGATTGTAAAGTCTTTTTACCTTCCCCTGGTTCAAGTTCAACAGCAGCGTAACATCCTAACCTTGCTGTGCCCTCTTCACGTCTTTTTTCAGAAGGAGATCCGTAAATGCACCGAAATCGGGAACTGCAGCTTTCGCGTTCCACTCTTGCTGCTAAGATCATTCTGCTCCACATGTTGAGCGTGGCTTTGGAGCCATATGTACATCGCAAAATCTGCTATGGTTAGCGTAATGCCTCTATTAACAGATTCGTGATTAAGAAGGTGATTCAGTTCTACCGTATAAAGTATGAAAATAATTGGACACAGCGGTACCAATTGACCTACAGAAAACGAAATAATTGTCTGTCGCACTTGCCGCACCACGTTCTCCTCCATTCTCTTGTTCATTCCCGTTCAGTATTGGATCCACTTTCTATCCTATTCAGTAGGTACAAACTTTCAACTCCTTTTATTCTTTCTTTTGGAAATCCAGCTGGAAAATGTATGTATATGTGTATATGTATATGTGTATGTACATGCAATCCTGCTGATGAAATCTATGCATTTCCTTTCTTATCTCGATAGTTCGCTTGGCGTACAGAAAGGCATCACTTGCTAAGGTGTCACAGCGCAATTAATGGAATTGCTGATTGTACCACATTTTAAGCAAGTCATATGCAGAAGTTGCGCGGCTCGACTTGAGGTCATAACATAAGAAAAACACGTTGAAAGAAGAAACGCAAAAGAAGTAATGCCATAAAAGTTCCGAAGAAAGGAGAGCACTGTTGAACTAATGATACCTACTCTACCACCAATGCTGCTTTGTTCATTTCAAAGTTTCATTAACTTTGCCACATCGTGATGATGACTTCCAGCATCTTTTCTCACATCCAAATCTCATTTGGCTGTTATGCTCTGCATTGACTCTGATTGTATGCTTGATATCTTTATTGTCCATAATGCGATACCGTCAAGGAGCTAACGCAACAGATTTTTCCGTGACTACGACAATGGAGCACTGCTATTCATGTACAGCTGGACGGAAATATTGAAAACTGTTTGAAAAAAGGAAGTAAAAGTTGCCATGATCTTACCACCGCGCAGCGCTCTCATTTTGCGAGTGCAGAGGTTGTATCGTCTATTAGCGGATGCATAGAAGAAGAGCATTTTTGTCTTTCTCCGCCATGCGCACAACATCAAAGTGGTTGAATACGTTCGTCGACGCTAATAAAAAAAAGGAGACTAATTGACTGTTGTTGAGAACAAAAACCTGTTGAACATTAATGCAAAATCTCCACGTTGTGTTTGCCTCATGTAAACTTAGGCCATCAATTCTTCAATTCAAGGGACAACTTCCCTTTATGTTCTTTGGGTGAATCCAGAAAAAAAAACAAGACTATTGGTATTTCGTAGAGTATTGCGTCGTCGACTAATGAAGTGGATGAAACGCTCGCTTTTTTTGGTTTCGGAGTTCACAGCTTAGTTGCGTTGAATACTTTATCAACACCCTGTATGGTTCCGCAGTCTACTAACCGAACTCATCTTCCCTCAGTCATCGTGAAAGACGGCGTTGAAGGCACCGTTTTTCTTTACGATTTCAGTTGCAACGCGTCACCCTTGCGCACGCGCCGCGCCCTCGAGCGGGCGGTCAAAGAACAATGATGTCTTCTCACTGCCCTATTCAGGTGAGAAATATGAATAGGCTCTTGAGGTATCTTGGAGTACTTGGAAGACGAAAGACAGACGACTTTTATTCCAGATGATACACAATCTTGCCACCTTTTCATTGAAATGATATGTGGAAAAGTATTCCTTCATTTACAAAACTGAGTTGGCCTTTGAGGGTGAGCAACGACGTCGATCCAGGGCAAAGCGCAGTGCGGTTGATATCGACACTGGAGTTGGAGGAGTGAAACCTTAGCGTTGAAAATGTCCCTTCCGGCGTGCACTTCACTAGTTGTGTCGTATCCTGGCATTTTAGTTGGGCGGTCTCCTCGCTTATTGATGACGTACATGACACATATGCCATGGATCCTTGAGTGCATGAGTAACATCCAGATAGTTCTTCCATATTTACTTCACAAGAGTTGTTATGTTTTTGGGCGGCGATGACGAGTTCATGTGCCGAGATTCGGACTGTGAGCGCGGAGCCAATTGTAGTCTTTGCTTTTATTGGTGTGCCATCTTGTACTATTGCCACTTGTTCCGATGTTATCGGAAGTCTGTTGTGGGTGTTGTGTATGTATATGTTCTTGGTGTACAAGAGCAAGCGCACTTGGCAAAAAAGCAGTTTTTGAAGTGTTTGGCATCGTCCTCTGTAGTACACTGAATCCTTCCCGGGGAATTTGGTAGAAGCTGTCCTTGAGGCGAAGTTTCGATGCGAGTTGTTCGTTTTTCATCGGAGATGAAGTAGCTTGATGCAATAGGAAGATTTGGTGAAATAGTACTTGTCAGAGTTAATTGAACGTTGTTCCATGGATTCCAGGTTGGAGTTTGAAGTTTTCGGTGAAAGTCCATCCTTCGTGTGTGAGTGAAATGATTCCTTCTGCATGGACGTTCCACGAAGGGCAAGAAAAAAATCGTTAGATCGTTGATGACGTCGTGCAGCGTAGTAGCTGTAGAAGAGACATGAAGAGGTGCAGCGGAAACATCAGTTGCACTAAAAGCACCGACAGCTCGGTACGCAGAACGTGAATACTGTGTTGGAATTCGAGATTGTGCTGAATTCACATATCTTCTTTTCCGGAGTGAGAGATGCGCATACATTTTCCTTACAAGTTGCGCTATTGTAGCACTGATGGTGAGACTCGGTGTAGAACTGGTGGTCTCGTGTGAAATGTTCGGTTTTTTGGGTTGCAGACATGGGAGATTTCTTTAAGTTGAATAGCTATTGTTCCCATCGCACGATTTTTTCCATCACTAAAAAGGAGGCAGACTTCTTGGCCTATAGGTTGGAGTGTTAATTGCGTCATTTGATCGAAAGTACATCGTTCCATGCTGTTATTTGTTGTGCAGGTTGACGTACTTCCTTTTATTGTTACTACATCAGAACAGCAGTGGGAAGTAGAGATAGAGATTTGGAATGCAATGGTAGCGACGATGCCGTACAGCTTCCTCCTTCTTTTCTTGGGTTTGTATGAAGAAGTTTCAACGTTGTAGGTTTTATGGCTTCCAGAGATTTTTCTGCACCTCCTTAGGAGTGTTCTGAAGAAGAGTTGTGAACGTTGTTATAATCTTCTGCTGCTCCAAATGATGGCGCTTAAGATCGGAGTGAAGGCGTGATTCAAGAGTATCGAAGTGATAAGAAGAATTACGGCTACTGATATTTCTGTAACTGTCCAGCATTGACAGTTGTATGCCTTCTCCCAGCACAGCCTGCATTGCAAAGTTTCGCATAGTGGTTGACTAGGGCAGGTGACGTTGGAGGAAAGAACATGTTGGCCGTCAATCCATCCCATTACAGAGGCTGTATATTCGAATAATACGATCGATGTCGGGAAAAAGATAGTCGCTTCCGATTTGTAATGGTTGACGTAGATGCATGTAGATGAGCTGCAGACTTCTAAAATATCGATGCTTTTTGTTGTTTCAACAGCTATTCCTCCCTTCAAACATCTTGGTTTTGAGTAGCTGTCTCATAGATCCTCGAGGTGATCTTTGAAGCCGTAGTATTCTTTTGAAGTTGCACCCCGAGAACGTATGATAATCGAGAAGTTCTCAAAGTCGAATGTTGTTAAGGAAGAATAGTAGATCCAGAAGACTGATTGGGACATCGGTGGAGAGCAGTGCTGATTGCGGCAAAATGCGCTTGATCTGGTGGCGGGTGTGCTAATAGGTATGGGAAGTGAGTTAAGCGGCCGTCAGGTTTGAAGCAGTAGTAGTCTTCATTATTGAAGAACTCTCTTGTCGTTAGATTTAGTTCGAGGACGATAATTCTTGAGCCATCGTAGAGCTCAATCTGGTGAAAGATTCCACGTTTCATGGTGCTGGAGCATGGTGACGATTGTTGAAATGAACAGACGTGGCTTGTGAAGATTCTTTATATCGTCCATCGTAGAAGAAACAGGTGGTCGTCCATTTTGGACGAGGACATTTGCTGCCAAAATATCCGGAGTTCGGAGGTAAAGGAATCGTTACTCTGGTGTGCCCCAATGGACACTGGATTGGAAACCAACATTGTTTCCGTTCCTTACTATCTCCTTGGGTTCTTGCCAAGGCGATTCCTTTTTCCATACATTGATCTGCATAC
The DNA here is from genome assembly GCF_031761385.1 of Necator americanus. Lineage (NCBI taxonomy): Eukaryota > Metazoa > Nematoda > Chromadorea > Rhabditida > Ancylostomatidae > Necator > Necator americanus. Next base: position 20,915,505 of record NC_087372.1, on the reverse strand, counting down.
ATGATTTTCTTCGCTACTGATGAGGTGGTAGGGCATCGGCTGTTGACGACGGCCATTTCAGATGAAGCAAATCCGATCAAAGTTACTAGAAGGGTCACACATGACACAGTAACGTTGGGGATGGCGTTCGTTTTTGATCGTGTGGTCATCGTATGATATGGTTCTGCGGCTATAGAGGTTTTACAGTGTCGATTTGGTGGTTGTTGTTCTTCTCTGCTGGATGATGACACTTCGAGTGGACTGATTAAACTGATTGACCTTGTAATGATGTTTTTGTTAGCCAAGCGAAGGTTGACATTACGTCGAAATTCATCGTTGGAGCCAATTATTTGTCCAAGTTTCCACTGTCCACGTTTCACAGAATCGTCGTGAATTATGACGCAGTCTTCAAGGCTTGGTTGTGCATCGATTTCGAGACGTGCGTGGTGGTGACTGCTTTTGTACTGCTCTCAAACTGACCAGATACTCAGCTCTCCATCGTTTCCAGAATAAGGTGAGGATCTCGTTTGTAGAGTTCCACATTTCAATTAGGTTTCCTTGAAGGTCAGTGTGTGGGTTGAAATCTTCGATGAGCTCGATGCGTGGCATAGAAATTAGTGCTGTTGGTCGAAGAAAGTCGATTGGCCTCAGCGGGTGATGAGAGTGCTCGTCGGACACGTAAGCGAGCGGTATTGAGCTACAAATGGCTGTAAGGGTTTTTAGCATTTCGATATCGAAGATGTTGTTTTTGATTGCGTTCCGGTAAGCTGCTTTGAAAGTCCCCACCATTCTTTCGTAAAAGCCTCCTTGCCAAGGGCTATGGCTTCCGATGAAATGGAAGGAGATCTTGCTGTTTGCGCAGTAGTCCATGACGTTTTCATCTTCTGGTTGCTTCCTGAACAAATGCGACTTGAGTGTGTTGAAGACTTTGGCGTTGTTGCAGATTATCCATTGTGGGAACCCGTTTGTTGCGACGAATCGCCAAATTACATGGAGAAGTGCTGCTGTAGACATGCTGGTTACTATCTCCGTAAAAATAGCTCTAGTATTCAAGCAGGATATCAGCATGATCCAGTATTTGGATCTAGTCAAGTTATCAATTTTGAAGTTGAAGGGTCCCATGTAATCCATACCGCATCGCTGGAACGGATACTGTGGTTTCGTTACTCTTTGTTTTGGATGAATAGGGAAATCAGGTAGTGCGTACGATTTCGATTTCGCCTTTTTGCACATGTAGCAGTCGCTGTGGAGTGTTTTTTTACCTTTTGACGTACCTTGGTTGATCCAAACTTTGGTACGTAGTTCACAAAGTGTTTGCTCGACTCCGCAATGGTGATTAGTAAGGTGAATATGGAGAATATAAATAGACGTGATGTAGCTTTCTCGAGGCATATAAATAGGATCGATTGCACTTGTAGGGAGATTTGCGTTGCTGATTCTTCCTTTGCTTTTCCACAATGAGGTGCTATTGCGAAGATATAAGTTCAGTTGTTCCTTGATCGTTTTGCTCGGTGGATAACTTAATTGTGCTTATCGGCAGATGATTATTTATGCGATAGAAAGTAGTCGGTTCCTCTTGTCAGAGAAACGGTGTTTTGCCTTTGAGGATTCCTTGACGACGAAGAGCAAGATGATTATCACAGTGTTGAGAAGTTGTAACCATGAGCTGAATTGTAATGCATCGAACAGTGGAATATGTGCGGGATCGGTGTCAGACGTAAGGAAGCAGTCAACAACTTCTCCGTGGTTAGAAGCGGGATCAGTAATATCTTCTGGCGACGTTTCTTCTTGATCGAGAAGAAATTTTGGTCCATTGAACCACAACTTGGAATATAGAAGGTCTTCTACTGCCAGTCCTCTGCTTCCTATGTCTGCTGCGTTCAGGTTACTGGGGACGTAGCGTAATATGGCCGATAGAACGTTTGTTCGTATAGTGTTCACTCGGTTGTTGATGAATGAAAATGAACTGGAAGTGATTTCTCGCATTTCGACCACTGCAGGGCGACTTTGCTGTTCGACCATAAGTAGCACTTCTGGATTGGTGTAACAATCTGAGTCTTCATGAAGTTGGCAAGTTTTGCTCCTATGGCTAGTGCTGAAAGTTCAAGTCGAGAAATTGTAGCTGCCGCTCGAAGTGGGGCTGATCTTGATTTTGACATTAAGAGTGATACGTTCTTCTTACTTTTATCTTCGTAGGTTACCAGGTACGCAACTGCTGAATAGGCGGTCCTCGACGCATCCGTGAAGACGTGGAGTTCTTAACATAGGTTCTTCGAGTCGCCGAGATGAACTTTCCGGAGAAGTCGAAGTTCTTGAATTGACCAAGTTACAAGAATCGATTTCCACTCCTTCAAAAGTTTGTTTGGCAGAACTGCGTCCCAATGGAGTTCTGTTTTCCAGAGCTTTTGGACAAACACTTTTGAAATAAGAGTAGATGACGAAATCCATCCAAGTGGATCATAGATGCTTGCTACATTCTTAAGTGCTTTTCTTTTAGTCCATGTGGTAGATGTTTCTGATGGTTTTGAAGAGAAAGTGTGAGTTCGTCACTCGTAGTGTTCCATTTAAGGCCGAGTATTTTGGAAATTTCGTCTACCGGTGTGTGTTCTGCTTTTTCAATTAGCTTACTGAATGCTGCATCATTGCTGGCGAACTCTCGAACATTCATATCTGCTTCCCGAAAGATTTCTTTGGTTTCTTCGTACATCAGTTTTGCATCGTGGCTTGAGTCAGCTTCCAGGAACAAGTTGTCGACTTAGAAATTCCGAAGAATTCTTTGCGCGAGGTTTGAGGAGGATTTACTGAGATGATAGCGTATCATGCCGGACAGGAGAAATGGTGAGGAGATTAACCCAAAAGGTACTCTTTTGAAGGCGTACGTGACGATGTTGCTCTCCTGTACTTCAAGTGTAGGATCTCAAAGCCATAGAAAGCGTGTGAGGTTTCGACTGTCTCGGTGTAGTCCGACCATGAGGAATGCTTTTTCTATATCTCCAATGATTAGAACGTTCATGAATCGGATTCGAATCAGGATTCTTGCTATTTCAGGGAGTAGCACTGGACCTCTGAAGAGAATGTCGTTGAGACTTTTCTTTCCTTTCGTCTAAGCTGAACCATCATACACACAGCGTAATTTTGTATTCTTGCTGCTTTCAGATATGACTCCATGGTAGGGAAGGTAGTGGCATGTAGATGAAGTGTCGCCTATTTGACTTCTTCAATGATGCCTTTTTGTAATTGATCCTTGATGATGTTGTGGTACTTGTCGAGTAAGCCGTAGTGTTTCTTGAAAGTGTTTACGGTGGACTTGAGCCGCGACATTGCCATATTGAAGTTGTCCGAAAGTAGTGAAGTGTCCTCTTTCAAGGGCAGCCGCACCATACATACCACATATCCTTCTTCAGGGCTGAAGTATATAGCGTCGTTGAATTTTTGGAGACATATTTCGTCGTCAGATTGAGAGACATCGTCAATTATTCCGACGGATTCGAGCGGACAAAACTTCTGTACCAATTCCTCCAATTTGTGGTGTTGAATTGGGTTTTCCAGCGTATCGATACAGCTTAGCGCCATAGCAAATTGATGAGTATGGAGGCGTTTTCGATAATTTCGTTTTTGATATTTCCGAGTCTGGTGTGGACGAGATCGTATCCGTTTGGAAGTTTCTCAACATAGAAGTTATTTGACAATACAAGCTCCCAGAAGTAATCATTGCCAATTACTAAACCTGGTTGAGTGGTGGTGCTGCACGCTGGCATATCTCCACGTATGTGGTCTTTCGCTAATCCCATTTGCATTGGCTGGGAAAGAAATGACAGTGTCCGAACCCTTAGCATGGTGCTATCATCGTTTTCCAGTACGAGACCGACATTTGTCCTCGATGACGGATGAATTTGGTCTTCATCGTTGCCAAATGTTTGCAGTGAGAGAGGTTGTTCTTCTTCTATATTCAGATTTAAGTCGGTGGCGATTTGCTTTTTGATCATCGTTATGGAGGCTCCGCAGTCAAAAAATGCAGTAGTGTGTATCCTTCTTAATGACTCAGGATTGAAGAGCGTGATAGGAGTACATATGAGGAGATTTGTTGTCGGGGTAGTGCGAGAGTTGACGGTATTCGCAGCGTGGAGGTTGGAGACATCTTTGGAGTTGCTACCTTGGTCATGACGTTCTTGGACCGAAGTTTGAGCTTGTTGAGAGGCGATGGAATATGGATAAAGAGGAGCTGGAGCAGGATCCAGGGTTGAGATGTGGGAAGCTTTTCCAGTAGCACCTATTAGAATCATGTAGGAGCGGTTGGAAGGCGGAAGTATCTGCTGTGATTTGGTATGAAGTCGGCTTCGATGAGACAGTGAGGAAAGCTGTTGAGTCATCGCGGGAAGGAAGATGGCGGGGGCGGGTGGAAGGTTCCTCTTCACCTTGTCTCAATGAATACTGAGAGCATATAGAAGAGTGATGACGTTTTGAGCAGTATATACAGGAGTGTTTGGATGAGCACTCCTTGGTAACATGCTGAGAATCGTTTTGCTTTGATGATCGCTATCCTGTCTTTTGCAGTTTTATAAACGGAACATGTCGTCGAATTATGAAGAGTGCTGCTACAAAAGGAGCAAGGTTTCTTTTGCAGATGAGAAGTGAGAATCCATTTTGGAAGTGAACCTGGTCTTTGAAGGGAGGTTTTCTTAGCTTGGTGCTGTGGTAGTGCATATGCTGTAGCGTCTGTGGCGTGGTGGCTGCCATCTTCCATTCCTTCCAGTGTTGCCTCCTTCCGAACTGTCTTATTGAGGAGTCGAAGAAGTTCTGTCGGCACCAGATTTTCGGTATTTCCGCATTGGTCTTAAATACGACTTGAAAATAGGTTTTTTTTGAAGTTTATTCAGTAGAATTGCTCCAAGAGCCTTTGAGTCGTCCTTGTATGTTGTAAACTGACGTACAAGCGCGAACATTTGAGAGTAGAGAGGAAAGGTTTCGTCTATCTTTGTCACAAAGTGGAAGAGAGGCTAGTGCGAGTGTAAAGAATATTCCTCGTTGTGACGTGATCGTCGAAATGATTCTTGAGAATTTCGACGGCTACTGAATAATTCGCAGAGGTAACAGAGAGTCCTTTAATCGTTTGTAAGGCGCATCCGCGTAAGGTAGACTTCAAAAGCGAGAATTTCGTGGCATCATCTAATTGAGGCTTGTCGCCAACAACAGTAGAAAATCGTTGCCAAAATTCGGGAAAGTCCAACAGGTTACCTTCAAACACTGGTAGATCGAGTTTGCTGAGGATTGACGCATCCACAAAAGATAAATTGGAAGGTTCCACGTGCTGGATAGGAGGATGTACTTGAACGGATGAAACAGCAGTGGGCTGTGGGATGGGGAATGTCGATGACGGTTCGGAGGACTGCAGGGAATCGGCGTCTGATTCCGTATAGGGTTCGAATTGTAACTGTCGTCTTTGCAGTTCTGTCTCGATTTGTGGGCGTTCGTTGTCTAATTTCTGCAATGTAAAAACAGCATCATTGATAAGTTCACGGAAATCGCCATACTTGGAAATATTGGTGTGTAGAATGCCTTCTTCTTCTGGATGGGATTCCATTAGTTTCTGCCAATTAGTCCACCAGCGGTTTATGCGGAAGTATACTCGAAACAGTGAACCGTGGGCCGAGGTGTGGCTTTCGTATACGTTCAGGAGCTCGTTATCAGTTAGGGTCTGGAGCTGCGTTAGTTTGAAGTCTTCGCGTTGTAATTCACCAAGCGTCTTGCGTATTTGCCGCTTGACTATGCCTATTTGTTGGCGATTAATGGCAGACATGGTATATTGAGATGACGTCGAGGAGAGTTGACAATAATCCAAGTCAGTTAGATCGGGTTGTAGTCGACGAACTATGAGGGCGGGTGGGCGTTTCTTGTAGAGACGGCATGGAGAGGAGAAGGCGAAACTGGCGAACTATGGTAGAATCTTCTCACGGGCGGAGTATGGCAGAAGCTGACGAAGGGTGGGGAGAATTGGCTCTTGTGCTCAATATCTGTCTAAAGAACCGAGTTGGCAGAAGGGTGCACCGGCGTGGCGGAGGGAAACTATGCCGTAGTTCTTTGAGTGGTGGTCGCCATATCTTGGAATACTTGGAAGACATGAGAAAGGAATGGCGAGATATAACGAAAATTACATTATGCAGTCAAAACATTCAGGAAGATGATTAAGGAGAAAATTTCTTGAATTTCGTATTGATTGATGTCGATCCAAGACAATATCTCGACATTCCTTCCATTCTTCCCCATTCCTTAACCCTATAAAAGGTGGCAAGATTGTGTATCATCATTCCTGGAATAAAAGTCATTTGTCTTTCGTCTTCTAAGTATTCCAAGATATGAGGAGAACTGAGCTTATACATAAAAGCGCGTTCTAACGTACCTCGTGTAAGCTAAAGCAGTTTCCACACCCCTCTTTTTTAACGACGATTAGGAATGATGAGCAGAACCACGCTGGGTTCCGGAATCGACTGCTCCAACTCTACGTTTCCCTGTGAGTTTCGAACTACGTCAAAATCGTGATAGGTTGCCTTTAAGGCTAATTGCACGTCACTGGAGCAAGAAAGCGACAATATGTCTTTATTGTCTGGTTCTACTGAGGAAACGTGCAGACGTTATGCTTAAAAAGGTAGAAAAACGATGTATTGCGCTATTCTGCAGTGCTTGGAAGAAGACCCTTAACAGCGGCTTTATTTTTTGATAGATGTATCAGACAGAGACATGGTATGTACTGTTACGATTGTTTGGCCTCTTCAATGCCTACAAAAATGAAGCTAAAATCGACCATTGGGCTGGCAGCAAACGAAGGAAGAAAGTTGGCGAAGAACTACGGACCGAAATTCTTTAAGAATGTGATTCACTCATCATAACAGCCTTTGAAAAGCAGAAATAGGCTTCTAAACAATATTATCAATTCCTATTGTGGTACGTATGGATGTTTCAGATCTATTCATACGTATAATACTTGCCTACTCAATGTATACAAACGGATTGGATATATTGCGAACAACTAAAAAAGAAGTTTGTATAACAATTCCACAACTATTTTCATGTTAGTTCACAGTCAAATACTTACATCGTTGTACAGGGCGAAGTAGACTGCCTTCATGGGATTAGATTTCTGAGCATGTGCTGGATTATTCTTGGTCACACTTATTATTACATTGGAACAAGCCTAACCACCGGTGAGTAGAAAGGCCCCTTAATTTCATTTAATTCTATTTCCCGAAAATTGACACAAATTTCTTCTTGCTGCGACTGTTAATAGTGTTCCGCCAACCCAATATATTTGTAGTCGCGTATGGGGCCACAGAGTTTGTTGGAAAGTTATACTCCGAGAAAAAACTGTAGAATAAACTGTGGAATTCCTTCCTCTGGACTTTGACACAAAAAGAAGTTTCACGCAACCAAGTACGAGCAAGTTGCAGAGTTTACGAAGAGAGTTTACATAATGTTGTAAAATTAAGAAGTTCGAGACATTTATTTTCTACTCAATTCTCGAAGCAGAAATATGTGAAGAGGCTTTGTCTACTATACCTCAACAAAAGTCTGAGGAAGGTTTGTTAGTGATCTAATTGATATTTGAACAAATAGTTAATAATTACACATGTGGTTCATAGTTCATGTTTGTCCATCATTTAACATATAAATTCCCATGAGCATGACAATAGTTACATTCCACTCATCTTAAATCAAGAGTAGTGACTCTGTTGCAGTTGAGGCGTTCCATCCTCAACTCAAAGTAGTGATAGTGCAACACCTTGTCACTTCATTCTCTTCACTATACACGAGGTAGCGGCTAAGTTGTATCCCTAAGACACAAATACGGTTAGACGGTTAAAAGTATAAGTGGGCCATCACGTGCAACCTCCTCACTTGGCTGCTCTCTCGGGCGCCTTGTCTGATGCAGCGCTACCACTCCGAACGGCTCGCGTTGTGTGCAGCTACTGCCGCACCAGTGGCCAAGCATGCCCTCTCAACCGCTTAGGCTTTGGTCCTCGCGCTGAGACCCTAACGGTGCTCTGAGTTTTGTCGACGACCTCTCACTCATTAGTGGGTTCGGCCACAACCTTCCCCATTTCCGGAGAATTCGCTCGGAGACGCAATCGCCCGACCGAACTCTACCAGTGTCTCGGGCCTTGCCCTTAATTCGAGCGGCTCCCGACTGACTGACTGCTGACTTTGGGCAGCTGCTGCTTATATAGAGAGATTTCCCGCCCTCATATGACGTGGCAGGCGCTCACGTGACTTTCGCGCACATGACTGCCCAGTACAATTCGAATTCAAACTTACGAAATCGAATGTGCGACATTATTAAACGACTACCTACAGTGATAGAATGCAACAAATACATAAAATTTTACATGCACTACACGACACTGAAAACTCAACAACAGAATACAGTTCCGTAGAAAAAAAAATCACTTCCTACTTTGTCATATTCGAACATCTACTGCAACGAAACTAATTTTCAGATAACCTTATTCCAACTTTGATCAATTTTCCAAGACGTTTTTACACACAAGTAATTGTGCAAGCTCCTCTTGCAGTAGACTCCTTCTTCCTGCTCAGGTGCGCCTTTTTCTCCTCTAATTACCGGAGACTTTTGAAAAACAGAACTACCCAACAGCTATGTATTTGCTTTCGGTCCTTTCTTCTTCAGCAAGATACATCCCATTCAATTTTTGCAGTGGCATGCTAGCATCTTATATATTTTTCAAGAAGCTTATCAAAGATAAAACTATTCGAAATGTTCAGAACCCACTTATGTGGGTTGTGATCTACATTAAGCGGTACACCAGGTGAGCAACATCTTCAAGATTTAGTTCTTGTATTATTGTTCTTCTTTCCATGATAACTCCAACGTACGCTGTGATAATGTTATTCGACGTCACTCTGTTCACCTACGTGTCTTCTGGACCATTTTGGAGACCTATTGAAAAGAATGGATGCCGACTTAGTTGGTGGACGAACTTCCTGTACATGAACAACTTTCTTCTTCAGGACAAAGAATGTGTAGGCATCAAATGATTTTAAACTAGAGTTTATCGATATTTCATGTGTAGATGAGGGCAGTCGTGTTGCCATGTCATTTTGGCAAACAAATCAACCAATTCTCCAGTTGTAATGTAACACTGCGATAATAGAGCGGTCGCAAAGATGTCTCTCTCTTGGGTACTCTGTTCGAACCTCATTTACTTACTTTCACGGGGAATGATTTCTTTTCTTTTCTCTTCCAACATTTCAATGCATCACGGAAACCATATGGAGAGTTAGGATATGTCGTCATTAAGTTGGGTTATGGAAGTGAGCGAGGTTTAGTTTACGCTCAAATATTGCAGTTCGTCAGTTGAAATAGCAAGTATGATGTTTTCTCCTTTTCAGTGCATGGGATGGACGTGGTACCTAGCCAATGATGTCCAACTCCATTACATCGTTGCACCCATTCTTTTTATAGCATTTGCGAAGTATGTATCACTCATGAATATGCTAACGTCATTCTTTATTGTGGGACATGGATGAAAATATGCAACCACACAAACGACGAAGTATTGTCTTCGCCCGTACATTAGTAGCTGGACGTTTTATTTGAGCCCAGATTTTGCCTTAGTACCTTGGACATTGGGCGTCTCAGTCGTGGTAAGGTACGAAGGGTGCGAGACGATCAAAGCTTGGGTATTCAAGTGAAACCTCGAGATCTTTGATTTTAGACGAAGGTTCATGAAAATTATTCTGAACTTTACACTTTTAACATGAGAGCAGTATTTACAAATGGCGACTTACTGCTCCTCTCGAAGCTGCAGGCTGTTTGAGATCCTACGTGATTTCTCTGTAGGAGACCTTAGGCAAGAGGAACGACGCGCGAGAGTTAAGAGACAGTACACTCGTCATTCACGAAAGAAAGCTCCTTAAACATAGGAAACGTTGATTTCTGCTCGGCACCCATCCAATCTCAGCTCATTTAGCTATCCTCAGCCCAAGCCCTTTGTTCCAAAATCTATAGCATATTCAGTAGTTGCTCACAAAGTTCAAGTGTTTATGATTGCGAATTTGACGTGTTTTATAAGTATGTAGTACGAGGAAGTGATCCGCAGCAAATACTTCTTTTCGAGTCCATTGTTGGTGAATTTACGCCAATTTAAAAGGAAGCATTTAACTGTAGAATAGCATGTTTGAAGATTTGGAAAAGGTAGCCGGGGAATCCGTCTCCCCGATGCAGGAGAATCTTTGAAAGTAAGAAGAAGATCTTAGAAGCAGAACAAAGAAGAACTCCAAAGTAATGATCGAAGAGGACCTTATGGAATACAACGTTCCTCTAACAGCTCGGTTGAAACATGACGAAGAGATTCTAACTAAATTATTTACTTGCTATTCCCTTCTGTGAAACCACTTCCCAACTCACCTATCGATATGTAAAATCAAATTTTGCGAGACAAGGAAGTGACGTTGCAAACAAATGCGATAATCTACATGAAGACCCGAAGAAGGACATAGACTTCTTGTATTGTAACCTAAGTGATGCGGCTTTGAAGACGTTAAGATCGAAATAGTCTTGAAGAGGTTTTAGACCTGACAAATGGCTTTCTTTCAAGATGTCTTCTAGATTCTTGTTCCTACTTAGTTATTTAGAAAACTTATATTGTTGCTCACATCAGGAACTTTCGCTGGGGACTATTATTAGCCTCTGTGATGATGATATGTTCGTCAACAATCAAGCTGTGGATAATATTCCAGAAGGACTTTCCACCGGCGCCAATTCTCACGGCGAAACTACAGATGTGCGTCATCATGCTTTATTTCATTGGATTAGATTAAGGGATAATTCGCGGCTCTTTTTTAAGTTAGATGTGAAACGCACATGGAAACAAAAATCAGTGGCAAAATGTCATGTATCGTTTGGATTTCTCGCTCCAGAAGACTGTTGCATTGTGATTCTTTTTGGATTTTATTCGTTTCTGTCTTTTATGTCATTGAAATGGCGTGACAAGTGGGCAAAAAACAAAACGGAACATTTTTGACACCCTTTGCTTTTTGAATCTAAGCAATGTGTTGAAACTCCCGAAGCTACAAACAACAACGGAGAGTATGCTATTGACTAGTTCGTAGTAATTTTCTTTTTGTTCCAAAGAAAAATGAGAACTCCTGAATTTTTAGGTTAATACTGTTTTTTTAACCCAAGACAAACGATTTTCAAGCAGTACTTCTTCGTCATACACAAAAACCAATCTCAGCTTCAGCCGCCTTAAATATGAAAAAAGAGAAACAAGTGGAAGTTGTGTCGAAAATGCTCCATTTTTTAATCAAAACTCAATCAAAAAAATCAGAAATCACTCAATTTTAGTGATCTAAAAACAAGAATAAATAAAGTTAAATGATGTGAACACCGTTATCTTACGATGCGAAAAATTGTCTATCGACACATTAATAACATTTTTTCAGTACTTTTCATTTCTATGTAGAATTTCAAATTCGAAAAAAGAAAACGCCAACGAATTCTTCCTCTGTGCTATGCTTTAATACGGTTGTATTGAAATATCATAAAAGCATACGCACGAACGATGTTGGGATCTCTAAGCGTAGTTAGAAGGTGAAAAATCCATCGACAACGCCGTTCTTCAGGGCATTTGAGGAAACGTGTTCGCGTACATTTCCGAGATCTACACCTTTAGCCCTGTCTTTTCGTGAACAGATCCAAACATCTTCAATTTTGTAGTATGCTGCTTTTAAAGGCATCATCCCACGAGTCTGGATTTGTGCGTATTTCCGGTGGAGTATTCGTATACGGGATCGTGGATTATTGAGAGAAGGGTGATTCCGTCCATTTCTTCCTAATTGCCGTAGAAACGGCCCGGAAGATACGGCTTCGAGCGTTCCGCAGTATTTCCCACAAGGAGTTCGATTGATGCGCGCCAACCTTGTACACGCGCGCATCTTCGTGGCCGTTTTTTTTTTACGGCAATTAGGAAGAAGTGGACGGAATCACGCCCTCTCCATAATCTATTATCCCGTGTACAAATACTCCACCTGAAATCCACAGGGCCACATCGCACTACCTCAGATTCGTGGTATGCTGCTTTTAACGTTTATGCGCGTAAGCGTCTTTATCTTTTACAGAGTCAAAAAATTAGATGAATACTGGAACGATGTTTACGTGAGACCGTATGTGCGATGTGGCCCGTTTATAGTAGGAGTGGTGGTCGGGTATCTTCTCAATAAGCTGACATGTGATCGAAAAGACAACCACGTTAAGATCCCAAAGGTATGTCCACGAGTTAGACGTCAACAGTCCAGGCAAAATATTTCTTTCTGTTGCAGAAGTGGGTAGCGCTTGGTTGGTCCGTTTCCACAATTCTTGGACTTTACTCAGTGTTCGGTCTGTACAATTATGCGCAAACTGGAGATATCTCCGAGTGGTGGAAAGGACTGTATGTTGTTGCTGGAAGACATGCATATGCTGTAACATTGGGCTGGATCGCGTTTGCTTGCTCTACTGGAAATGGAGGTCCTTCAAAACGTCCTTTCAAAATGTACTAGCTTCAGAAAAATAGAACCTTTGCAGGTCCGGTCGCTACTTTTCTCAGTTGGAAATTTTTCATGCCTTTGTCGAAAATCACTTTCTGTGCATACCTTCTCCATCCAATCATGCTACAGATTTACAACTTCAGCAGACCGCAACCTTTCCATTTTACGACTTTTTTCCAGATGGTGAAATCCGGCTAAATTTATGAAAGTTGCTGGAATGATATATGTTGTTTCAGCTTCAACACACTTCTGAAGCGATTTTCGTGTCGTACCTGGTGGCGTTTTTCTTTGCATTGGCATTTGAAAAACCGTTCACAGTGTTCGATGAGATGCTGATTCCCGTGAAGTCTCGAACGTCTGCAATGCCAAAATCTATTGAGCTCAGAACATCAAACGGAGAAGCAGAACCATTGAAAGCTTAACTGTGTAGCGTTTATTGGCCGAAGTTAAGAAAGCATTCGTTTAACCATTATCCAAAGTCCACTCACCTACTTTTCTTTCTCATCTTTCCATAGCTAAAGGAACGTGTAGTATTTGTTCATGTTCGAATGTCCCAGAGTACTTAAACTTTTGAAGATCCAAGAGATTTCATAAGCTAGGATATCCTTATAATAAATTAATGCATTTTTCTAATTCTTTGTACTGGGTACTAGCGAGTATGGACCATTCTCTCGTTGAACATCAGACATCCTCTATTTGACTTAAATACTACTACTTGAGTACGTACTTAAGTTCATTATGATAATGTTTGAAATAAAAACCCTTTCCTTGAATTCTATCTTTTCGTGCACATACAAATAGATGCAGAAGAGAGAATCTTGATTCTCTCAGCCACTATCTTTTTTTTGTATTTTCCTCCTAAATTCTCTCTGAGCGTGTCGAAGGAGGCGAATCTTTCCAATCGAACAAATCGGAAAAAAAAGAAGAGAAAGTTTTTTTTTTTAATGTTTTCTAGCAATGCCAACGAGGTGTAGGTGAAACTTTATTATTGGCCTGACGTTTCGACAAACTCGTCTTTATCAAAGGCCAGAAGATGGTTCGAGGTATTTAATGCCACCCATATCCCATCAAACTCCTCCTCTCTCCTCGCCATGCCTCGATTTCGTTCTATGTACACCACGCAAAAGGAAAACACCTTCAAAAGGAAAACAAACTGACCAGTCTCACCGACTAGCGGGGCTGGTAAACCACCGCGTTCTTAAAGATTGTCACCAATAGAATGAGACCTACGCACTGTGCAGTATCCTTAAGTACTGATTTCTGGATAACGTGAAAGAACTGAATATGGGAAAATTTTATAGCTCACAGTGTTATGAACGGCAAGAAGTCATTGGTAATTGATATGTTCTCATTTTTGTCATTCATGGCTGGATTCCTGACGGAGATCCAGAATGCTTCCAATGCCTCCCTAGCAGATATTTCGTTCTCGTGCGCTGATATCATACATTTTATTTGAAACTCATTTCCATTTTTGTGGTGCCCTAACGATGTCACCGAACTTTCACACCTTTTACCAGCCAAATGTTCCCTGATACGCGGCTTCAGTATTCTTTCAGCTTCTCTAATATAAATGGCGTCCCACGTTAGGGACTCTAGATAACTCCGATTTTGTATTTATGTTTTCTTGTTATTCCAACGAGGTTAAGTGAAACTTTTTTATTAGCCTGACGTTTCGACAAACTCGTCTTTTTCAAAGGCCTGAAAATGGTTCGAGATCTTTGATACCATGCATATCCCACCAAACTCCTCCTCTCTCCTCGCCAACCCTCGATATTGTTCCAAGTACACCACGCAAGACCTTAAAAGAAAAACAACTGACCAGTTTTTTTGGTGCGCAATAAATTCGTGTGCTTGTCGCAAAAGGTGTGTGTATGTATGTGTGTGTATGTAGTGTGTATGTATGTATGTATGTATGTATGTATGTATGTATGTGTGTATGTGTGTGTGTGTGTGGTGTGTGTGTGTGAGTCACGAAATTCGAAAAGGGGGGTGCGACAGGTCCTACGGCGTCGGATTGGTGCCCCCACCAGCTATAAAATCTAAAGCTATAAAATGGGGTGCGATGGGTTCCGCGGTGTCGGAGTGGTGCGCAATAAATTTGTGTGCATATCGCAAAAGGTAAATGGGACGTTGCATCATGTTTGTGGCATTTGTAAGCCCAACGTGGCAAAAGAGCATTCTTATCTCGAACATGAAGGCGTATGGAAGTTCTCCATGTCGTCGTGGAGTAACTCAAAGCATATTACTGCCAAATAAATCATGTAACGATTTCACGATGCAGCCATTACTAAAGGCATCACGAATCTGAGGTGGTACGCATTTCAGGTGGAGTATTCGTATACGGGATCGTAGATTATGGAGAGAAAGAAGATTCCGTCCATTTCTTCCTAATTGACGTAAGAAACGGCTCAGAAGATGCGGCGCGTGCACAAGGCTGGCGCGCTCCAATCCAACACGTTGTAGAAAGTAGCGCCCCGGAACACTCGAAGCCGTATCTTTCGGACCGTTTTTTTTGCGGCAATTAGGAGGAAATGGACGGAATCACCTCCTCTCCATAATCTACTATGTCGTATGCGGATACTCCACCTAAAATCCGTACCACCTGAGATCCGTGGGGTGATGCCTTTAAAATACTGAGACAAAGAGTACATTTTCAGCAATTCTTATTGCGAACAATATATTTGTTGGGGACAAAAGTTGTTGAACACTTTAACAATGTTCAACGAACACTTGAAGAATGTTCAATGAAAGCTGAACATTGTTGAAGTGTTCGTTGCAGTAGCAAACAAGTATTATTATGTTCCAACCAAACAAAAGTGTGTAGCTGAATCTCACAAGGTTCATTCCTTACTTACTCATGTGAGCTCCCCAAAATTTCTGATTCACAGAGTTTCTCCTATTCTTTTATCGGGCTACTACAGTTCTACTGGAAACATGTGAACATGTAATCACTTAACCATTATGTATTCTTTTTATTTCTCTCTTTTTTCTTTGGATCGGAGAAATGGCAACGCTCACGAGTTGATCGCCTTGATCACCTCGACTCGCGTTGATCTGCGAAATGGTCGCGCTGGAGGCAGTAATTTTTCCATTTGTCCCGATCGCGTACCAGAGTAGCCCAGTGGTTCCTCCTTTCGCGTGGAACACGAAGAGCATCATAATTTTCTTTGAAGGACCTCGTGAAGAAATCTGACCATCGGGTCGGCGGTCTTCCTGTAGTGCGCTTAATATCGCGGGGAACTCAGTTGCTCACTGCTCTGGTCCAATGGTTGTCGTTAAAGCGCATCACGTATCCGGCCCACCTTGTTTTACTTTCCTTTGCAAACGCGGCGGCGTCTCTAATTTTCGATCGCTGACGTAGGAGAGACCTTCGAATCCCGTCCCTCACTCGCGTGAAACGGGGTACTCCTAGCATCACTCTCTCAATTGCGCGTTCGCTGATTCGAATTCGACCGCTCACCGCGTTTTCTTCCTGCTTGCGAAATGCCCAGGTTTCCGAAGCATAGGTCAAAGCAGGAAGTACGGTGGTGTTGAAGAGGTGAGCACGGAGCCGGGTGTTCCTGGTCTTCTTCAATACATACTCGATGCTCTTGTATGCTCCTCAAGCCGCTCGTCTCCTCCTGCCCAGCTCGGGGGTTAGGTCGTTCATCATGTTCAATTTCGACCCAGATAAACGTAGCTGGTGCATTCGGATATGTTCCGTTGAGCGGAAATAAGGCATCCGAGACCCATTCGTTGCGCATGAACATCGTCTTCTGGAGATTCGGCTGAAGACCGATGCATCCACTTTTTTCTTCGAATTCGGTCAACATTCGTTCCGCTGGGCTAATGCTAGGTGTTATCAGTACGATGTCATCAGCAAAGCGTAAATGGTGTAGCTGCCAGCCATCAACCTTCACTCCCATGTCGCCCCATTCGAACTTTCCAATCGCGCTCTCGAGGGTGGCTGTGAGTATTTTGGGTGAAATTGTGTCACCCTGTCAGACCCCCCTCTTCACGTCAATGATGATATTCTTGTAGAATAGCGAAATTTCGGTCGTGAAGTTGCTGTTCAACTCTCGAAGTACCTTTATGTACTGAGTAGAGAACCCTTGGTTGTCAAAGGCTTCCACGAGCGCTTCCGTCTCAACTGAGTCGAAGGCCTTCTTCAAGTCGATGAAGGTGAGACAAAGCAGCATCTTGTACACTCGTGATACCTCGATGAGTTTAGGAACAGTGTGAATGTGGTCAATCGCGCTGAATACTTTTCGAAACCCTGCTTGCTCGCATGGCTGTCCTTCCTCCAAGACTTTTTTAGTCCTATTAAGGATCACTCTTGTAAAAGAGCTTGTAGATGACGGACAGTAAGCAGATTGGGCGATAGTTGCCGATGTCATGTGGATCTCCCTTTTTATACAACAAAACGGTCTTGCTGGTCTTCCACTGTCTAGGAACCTTGTATTCCGACAGATAATGTGTAAAGAGCCTCGCCAGGGTGTTGATGAATACTGGCGGAAGGTTCTTCAGGTGTTCTCGTCTTATTCTGTCCGGACCGGGTGCCGTACGATTTCTTATCGACAAGATAGCATGTCGTATTTCGAACGGAAGAACCTTTGGAATGACATGTCCGTCTTCCCTCAGATGGTGAGGAGGCAAGTGGCTGTCGAAAAGAAGTAGAAGTCAGAGTAGAGTAGAAGTCGTAGGTGATTTTCTCCATTTCTCTTCTCGATGCAATGATTGTTCCCTTCGGGTTCCGCAGAGCAGTCGTCCTCGTCTTGCGACTGGCGAAGTCTCGACGGGCATAGCGGCTGCTTTTCCCTACCTCTGCAGCTTCAGCCAGTATTTCTGCTCTTCTCTCTTTAAGGTCTTCCTTTATCGCCTCTCTCCAAAGCCTTGCGAGCTCGGACGTGAGTTCTTGGTTCCCTGTGGCACGTGCTGCTCCATGCTGGCGTCTTAAGAGTTTCAAGAGACAGGCGTCTCTTGGTGGTTTTGAAACTCTCAGCCTTCGTGCAGTCGTGAAGGTGTTCAACGAGCAGGTCGTATTCCTCGTCGATGTTGCCCATTGCGGAATCATCCCAAAAGCCGACCAGCGTAGTGCAGAGATCCCAGTTAATGATAGTTCTAGGATTTCGCTCTCTAAAATTGGCGGCTTTCTCCTCTCTACTTGTGAAGGAAAATCTTCCTTGGAGGAGGCGGACCGATCCCGTAAAGAACTTTGACACTACAGCGATGTCTATCAGGCAGAACCTTTTATTGACGATGATGTGGTCTATTTCATTACGATACTCTCCATTGGGTGACTCTCACTTCCAGCGTAGAGAGGAGGGCTGCGAATTGGAAATGGAATTGCGAGTTCTCATGGATGGTCTTGGTCGTCATGATGAACTCGGAGATCTTCTCCCCTGTTCATTCCATTGTAGGCCGTGGGTTTCGATGTGAACCTCCTCAGGCGTTCTTGTTGGGGCAACTATGACGTTGAAATCGCCAATTATGACCTTGTGGAAGGCATGGTCTTCTCGGTAGAGCTTCTCCAGGTCGATATAAAAGGCTTCGGCTTCTTCTTCTTTCGTAGCTTGATGTTGGAGCGTAAACGACGAAGATAGTCAAAGCTGGTGTTGGACCACACTTCTCATCCGCACACGTCTGATTCAGGTCGTAAGTTGTTCGAAAGAGTCTATGTTCTTTGCCATACTCGTGTTGACGAGCATGCCAACTCCACCAACACCTCTACTGTCGCATGTTCCCAAGAACAGTTCTTCTCCAGTTTCATATACGGCGTTGAGAGGGTGACGTCGTCTCGTCTCGGTCAGTGCGATGACGTCGTACTTAATCTTCTTGGCTTGCATCAGCAAATCTTCGATGGTCGTTTCCGATGCAAGCGTACGTGCGTTATAAGTACAGATCGTCATCCTAATCCTTTTCCGTTTCGGTAGCCTATATGACTTCTGCAGCCCCGTCCTTCCTGGTACTACCGTACCAGGCTTTCCTCCGGAATCAGGAGACTCTTTCCTATTACGGTTACATGCAAAAAAAAATTTAAAACCCATGGGCAAGTTGCAACCCTCCAGTCCCATGAGTTTTTGGGAGAACTTCCGTTCTCCCGGAGTGGACATGTGGAGCTTATTTCTTGGAGGCGACTCCAAACCGCCTCCCTCGCACCTCCCAGTCACTTGATTGCAGGCTTTTGGCCGGACCGACGTGCGGGATACAAGGATGTCATGAGTCAGTCCTGGCTCAGGAGAAACAGGGAGTCCATCCCCTGAATCCACCCGCGTCTCCGGGCAAGCACAAGGTCGCTTTTGGTCCACGATTAGCCCCCTCTCCGCCAACCGGGGACGCGCCACGTAGCCTCGCGACTAATCGGCTGTGATCCCTCTAGTGAAGAGATCCGTCGGTTGTACTACAATGGCTGCCTTAATGATTGGTATAGCGTAGTCGATCAAATTTTAATGTCAACTCTCGGCAAACAATGCGATGATGTCACAAAGTACGTGTCATGAACAAGTGTTAAAGAGAACGGCAACAAATTTGTCAGCACAGTTCAGCGTTATACACGTTAATGATACCTTACTATTCCGTTAAAATTCAAATTAATTCATTTTCTGTTCAGTTCCGATTCAAATTCTTCAAGTACGCAAAATATGGTTTAGAGTTGGAGGACAACTGTTTTCTTGTCACGAAAATTGCGGTGAAGCAACCACTGATGAATACTTCTATAGGAGGTGCTGTTCACAATAATCTATTTAGTGACGAAAAAGCTTCATGTTTTCTTGAAAGTTAGCAGAATTTTGACAATCAATGATGAGACAAAGGAACGAGAATGTGATAAAACACAACAACGCAAGCCGGCTAAAGCACTTGAAGCGAAGCCTGTACAAGGATGTCGTGGGTCAGTCCTGGCTCAGAAGAAACAGGGAGTCCATTCCCTGAATCCTTCCGTGTCTCTGGGCAAGCACAAGCTCGCTTTTGGTCCGCGATTAGCCCCCTCTCTGCCACCCGGGATGCGCCACGTAGCCTCGCGACTAACCGGCTGTAATCCTTCTAGTGATGGAGATCCGTGGCACGAGTTGAGTTTTACGAATCTTTAGTTGTTAATGACGAATTTTAAGTACACAGGTTACACATAGATAACGCAGACAACGTTTCCCAAAAAGCTTGCAGCAGTCAACATAAACGCGTATGAAGGCAAGTAAACATGCGCATTAGTAAGAACGCTTCAAAAGTAGTTCCACACAGTTTATGGAACCCAAAGGAAGAAAAAAACTCAATGAGCTGGTTCCGCACCGCTGCAAGTCCGCAGTCTTACAGAAACGATTTATCACTGCCGAGTTCTCTTTGCAGGAAGTACAATACTTGTGCTGCTGCATCAAGGAAATTACATACGGCGGCGCGACGCTGCTTGGTGACAGAAATGATACCATTTTTCCACGTTTGTCTCAGTTACTTTCACTGTTCTGCTTAACCATAAATGCAAATTTTTCCAAATGACCGGGAACGCCTTCGCTTTTGTGCACTGCGTACTCAATAAATTCCTCGAATCAAAAAATCTAGGTGTCTTCATGCTCGGACCGTTAGCTGAGGAAAATCGATCTCAAAAGATCCAGCATGAGAATACACGTGCATCTGTTCCACTGTATAAATGCACAGAAAATCTTCAATTTTTGACTTTAGCAAATCAACAAATCGTTCCAAATCCGGATTAGAAGTCTTTCCAGGCTCAATTTCCAGGCCATCTCTTCCGAATGCAATAGAAGATCACTTCTCTCTGTGGTTTTCAGAATGGTTTACTTTATATGTTCGTGTATCACACAGCGTATACTTGCTTTGTTGATTTTTTATTTCTTTGCGAAATTTCAGGCTGTGACTTTTGAGTTCTTTCCAATATTGCTATGTTTTATAGATGGAACAACCAGATCTTACCTGTATAAACACTTCTTAGACTGAGGAATTTTCTTCGCTGATTTTCTTGTTGAAATACTGACATTATCAAGAATTCTCGACTATCAATTGAGCAGTCGTGAAGTTCAGAGAAGATTTATCATACGAATACTATAACCAAATCCAGACTGTTGCTACTGCAATATGGCCATGGTATCAAATGGTATGATATGGTATCAAAAGATTAGAGTAGCAGTTATTTTCATCTTTTTCGCAAGGAAATACGAAAATAAAGTTGTGTAATTGGTCAATGCTGAAGTTGTGGTTTTGCATCACACTAGTTCGTGAAACAAAAGGTTGTGACTTGTTGCGTGGCAACTCCTGACATTGCACGTCATCTGTACAGTTTTCTACTGGAGCAGCGATGACGCTACGAGAACCGCACAGGCCGGAAAAGAAAAAGATTGCAAATTTTCAAAAATTAGACGAGTAATGGTGTGCGAACGAAAAAAAAACAGCATGATAAAAACTGTTGAAGAGAAAGTAGCCTTTCACATAAACGATTTTGGATTCTAAAATCTCTGTTGAATGTCTTTGATCTGTTATGGAACCTTGCGTTGCGCATGAAAGATGAAAAAAGAACTACATATAGGTTTCGCATTAGTCGTGAGTTTTTTATTAGTGTAAAAAATACAGAAGAAGGTAGTTCCAAAATTTCGAATATCTTTTGATCGATGATTCTGAATTTTAGTTCCTCCTATTTTCGTTTCCACAGATAATTAAACTAGGGTGTATAGTGGAAAAAACTGAGAATTTCCTACGCCATATGTTTTTTTTTTTCATTTCATCGCAACGATGAGGTGAAGCCGAGTTCGGGGTTGTGAGTGAAGATGGAGTTATGCTTAAAAATATTAGCCGGTGTTTGCTTTTGCACTTTAAGGGATGGGATTTCGACGTCAAAGACGGATTACACATTGGTTGACAAATCGTCATGACTTGAGAGGAAATTAGTTCTTTTCCAAATCCTTCATACGAAACTTTTATACGATTCAGGATGGTTCCCAACAATTTCCTCCAAAGTTCCAGTTTTAATTCAGAGCTTAGTTCTCATCGTTATAGTTTTCAACACCTATACTGGTTTCTTTATGTTTTTTTCTCCGCATTTATTTGACATTTTCTAAGTCTTTTTCTTTGTTTTTTAAGCTTTTCATGCTTCATCCAGCTCCTTCCATGCACAGCATAGCGCGCTGTTTCAGGAACTGCAAAGGCCTCCTGGTTATCTAGGTGACAAGAAAACATTTTCAGTTGAGAACACGGCTTTATATGTGTGCATGAACATGGTAAGTTTATCAATCTCTTCTCAGACAAGTTTTTTTCTCAACCTATGATTTTTGCAACAGTTATATCAGATGTACGTTTTGATCAATCGCACCAAATATTTCTAATAGAGATCTCCCACAGCATTTTCTTCATTTTCATCCTGCTCGTCGAGGGTTGGTGCGTCATTCGTTTCGTATAGGACACAGTTCTTCTCATTTATTCGTACCTGTAGGGGTTAACGATAGTATAATAGAGATGATGTGGTAAACAATAAACTGTACTTAGTAGCAAGAAAGCGTAATGCTGGACTAAGAAAAAAAATGAGCAGACTAGAACTTTTGATAGTGTCGGTGGTGCCCATGATGTGTCATGTGGTAGTTGTAAAACCTTCTCGAAACATCTTTGCAATAAAAGACGTATAAGAGCGTCTGCTTTCCTTCGACTTTTATCACGAGTTAGTTTTAAAAGAGCAAGTTTGAGCAATTGTTTTCTACAAATGGCGCACCAGACAACAGTCTTGACAGCAGGAAGGAACATCAATGGCGTATTTGGGAGCCACCATCACAGCTCACGTTAATGCAGCCGGTTTAAGTAAAGAGAAGAAGAAACACCTCATTCAGAAGATCCTCTTATAGGATTGCAGATGAAGTTCAGTGCACACCTTCGACAGCTCTCTCCAAGGTCATACCGAAAAATTTAAGAGCTGGGTAGAAAACTATACTTCACCCACCATGCTATCATTACTCAATCTCTTTTCGTTACCAAGTTCTTTATAACTTAGAAAACTCACACTGCTCTCAAACAAATAAAACAAGAAGAAGGTTGTCGATTGCGTCTACATGAAGATGTTTTTATCTGACTTATTTGCATTCGTAAAATACATATCTAATAAGCAACGTCGCTTTATTTCCTTTGAAGAAAAAATGAAACAGCATAGAACTTCTTACCTGGAGACCATTTTTCTATTGGTTGTCTTTGTTAGCCTGCTACTTTTTGCAAGAAATGGTCACTTCTGTTCTATAGAAGAATATATTATTTTCCTAAAATAATACCCACTTTCAGTTTTGGATCAAGCTTCTTCTCTCGATCGGCTGATTTTTCCCGATCAGACTTCAAAGCTTCGACGTCTTTATCTAATTGTGCCTTTCTTTCCTAAAAATCTAGATCTAACATTTAAGAAACTTTCCCACTTTGATATGTGGCCGCCAATAGAGTGGCAGCCAAATGTTGAGCAGTTTTTCCTCTAAGGACTTTTGATCTCATTTTTCATTTTCTTTTAAGTATATCTACACCAGATGATTGAAGACGATGTGGGAAATATTATTCCTTCCAAAAAAGGTGAAAATTATGGAATGAAACTGTGCAATTTCAGAATAGCGTGGACAGAAGTTAAGCGATTTTCTAGTTTTTGTTGTACTGCTTGTATGTAATGATTTGTTTTCCCTTGTTGTTCTTTTATTATGTTTCTCATCATTTGAACTAATTTCCTCAGCTTCAGATATGGGTAAAGCCCTGTCCAGCCTAATACTAGCGGACTATTTGGTAGAAGGCCTTCTAACAAGCTATTGGTTCCCATGAAGAACACGATCATCTAGAAAACAGCTGCAAAAGGACGCGTGGGTGGAACCCCCACGAGTTCTCATCGTTCGCCATTAATCGCTTTGAAGAACCAAACAAATTGTTACAGACAAGGTTAATGTTTAAGGGCGTGCGGAGCTGATGCTGTGATCTTTCAAGAAATCACCTGTATCATCTCAGTTCCTGCTGTTCATCGATTTGCTGGAGTGGGCACCTGTAATATTTCCATTTGTTCCGATCGTGCGCCAGGGTTGCCAAGTGGCTTCTCTTCTCACGAGGGACTCGAAGAGCATCATATCTCTCTTTGAAGGACCCTGTAGAAAGATCTGACCAACGGGCTGGCGTCTTCCTGCGTTGCCTTTTACGCAGCCAGGTATCCAGTCGCTTACGACTCTGGTCCAACGATTGTCGTTAAGACGCTCCACGTGTTCGGCCCACCTAACTTTGTTTTCCTTGTCACATGCGGTAGTGTCTCTGATTTTCGATCGGTGACGTAGGAGCGAACTTCGAATCCCTCCTTTCACTTATCTAAAGCGGGATACTCCTATCCTCACCCTTTTAATTGCGCGTTTTATGATGCTAATCGGATTTTTCTCTTGGTTGCGAAGCCCCCACGTTTCTGAAGCGTAGGTCGGAGCACGGAGCTGTTGTTGCTTTTTCTCCACAGCTTTCTTAATGCTCTCATATGGCATTCTAAGCCGCTTGTTTCCTCCTCACTCCTGAGATTAGGTCGTTCATAATATTAATTTCCCGACCTAGGTATACATAGCTGGAACACTCGGATATATATTCGATTATTCGTTTTGTTAAGCGCGGATGGGGCATTAGAAACCCGTGTCATCCAATTCGATGAGCCCTCGTTCCGCCTGATTGATGCTTGATGTTATCAAAATGATACCATCAGCGTAGCTCAGTGATGGTTTAATTGCCGGCGGTCAACTTTCACTCCCACATTATTCTCTTTCAGTCCTCGCATTGGGTTCTCGAGGCCGGCATTGAACATTTTGGGTGGAATTGTGTCGCCCTGACAAACACCTTTCTTCTCTTCGATTGTGGAATTATTAATTTGTAAATTTTGGGTAAATTTTGGTTGTGACGTTGGAACATAGCTCAGGAAGTACCTTTATGAAATAGGGACACTATGGTTGTGCAAGGGTGCTTCATGGCTGTCTTTTATATAATATTTTTTTATCCCGTTTAGGATTACTCTTGTGAAGAACTTGTAGATGACAGACAGTAAGTAAGTGAAAATGCGCGATAATTGCCGATGTCATGTAGGTCTCTCTTCATATGCAACAGCACGGTCCTGCTGGTTTTCCATTTTTTAGGAACCTTGCATTCCTACAGATAACGGGTGAGTAGTCTTGGTTCCGTGGTGATAAGGACTGGCGGGAGGTTGCTCAGTTGTTTGGTGTCGGTACCGGATCAGTTACGACTTTTCACCGACATGATGGCACGAGGGACTTCGCAGTAGAGGGCGTCTGTGATGACTTGCCTATCTTCGCTCAGATGGTGAGGAAGCAAATGGACGTGGCTGTCGGAGAGATATCAGTAGAAGTTGGGGATGATTTTTCTCCATTCCCCTTCTCGATGCATTCGTTGTTCCATTCAAGTTCCGAAAAGCAGTCCTACGATTGCCGAAATTCTGACGGGCGTAGCGAACACTCTCACCTATCTCTGCTGCTTCAGCCAGTACTGGTGCTGCTCTCTCTTCGAAGTCTTCTTTTATCGCTTTTCTGTAGCTCCTCGCTGGCTCAAATATGAGTTCATGGCTGCCTGCAGCTCCACGCTGATTTATTATCTCTAGAGTTTCCGTAGACAGTCTTTTCGGTTCTGGAACTCCCAGCTTTCAAGGTACAGTCGTGAAGATGTTTTACGACCGGATCATATTCGTCGCCGATGCAGTAACTCTACTGGCTGACTCCCACATCCAGCGTAGAGACGTGCTTCTGGAATTGCGAGGTCTCGTATAAGGTCGCTATGATAAGCTCGAAAAGCCTCTATCTCTGCTCACACAATTGTGAACCGTGGGTCCCGATGTGAAGTTCTTCGCTACTCTTCTGCGGTCATCTTTGCCGTTGAAATCATCAACAGTAACCTTGTAAAAAGTGTAAAATCTCTGTAAAATTCTCTGTAAAATTCCTTTAGGTCCATACAGGAAGCTTAGACTTTGACTTCATGGCAGCGTAAGCAACGAAAATGGTAGAAACTGTGTTGATTCACATCTTTTCTTCCGTAAACTTCTGATACGAGTCGTCAATTGTTCGAAAGAATCAATGTTCATTGTCATACTCATGTTGATGTAACCTCGCGGGTAGCTGGCCGTGAGCCCCCTAGTGAGAGAGATCTGTGGTTGGTTTGATCATGATGGAAAAAATGTATATAATTTGATATTATGATTTATAATTTGATATTAGGTCATTTTAATTCAAAGTGGTAATTTTGATTCTCCTCCCTTCTGTAGGAAGCGTCCCTCTTCTAAACCGGGTGTATCTGATTATGTGTCTGTTTGCTGCCACGTCTTTTTCCGCCCTCCTCATCTCCGAGTTCTTTTGCTTTCAGTTTTCCCGTATGTCTTATTGCAATTTTTGGATATCTCGTGAGAAACTGAAGTCAGGCTTTAACAGGACGCAGGTTCAAGCGTGTGATGGGGTTCTCCCATCGGGGGAGAGGGTTGTAAAGGGAGGGGTTGCACGGGAAAGTCGGAAGGGAATATGCGGTGACCAGTAGCGAATGAAGGATAACATGATAACCAGGGCAAAAATGTTACGTGCTCTTAAATACTCACGTATATTAAAAATATTACTACAAATTATATTAAATGATCACATAAACTAAAAAAATATTACATTTAGTTCCAAACGTAGAACAGTATAGAAGCCCCAACATTTTGGTTTCAAAATGTGCAACGTGTTGACAATGTAACAATGGGATCACGCAGGTTCGACACCTCACTGAGGCAAGTTTTTGTAAAAGAGATGACAAATTTGAAATTTCTCCTAAAAGATGAAGAATTCAATTTTGAGTAGTTTTCATCAGTTCAAAAGTGGACTTAATGGATTGATAATGATAAAAAAGCTCGGATTCCGTGAACATTTTCTGGAAGTTGGCGAACAACCTCAGATTAGAGAACCAAGAGAAATATTTTAGGCAGTTTTTGAAGAAGACTTGCCCTACCGAGAAGCCATTGCTGTTTTTTCCACCTCCTAGTTCTTTTGGAATTTAAATGAGGAGAGGACAAAAATGGCTTTTTTCCCAAGTTTTTCCAATCAAAAATTTTGAAAAACGGCGAGGTCTTTGAAAGCTTGATGTGGTATCTGATAGAGAAAGTTCTCGACTACAATGCTGAAAGATAACCTGCTTCGCCCTGAACTGCTCTGAGTTATTGAATTTTATTCAAGATCACACACTTTTGGGCGCGCGAGCAAATATTGGGATTTTGCCAAGTTTTCATATTCGAGAGAAATGAGACGACATTTGAAAAACCACCCATATATTTGGAGAGAGAGACTAAGAGGAACTAGTGAATTCCAGGGCTACGTCAACAAACGCGAGTGATTGTCCATAAATGTATGCCACGCCAAAAACTCAACAATCTGGCACTTCGGTATCCTCCTATGGCAGATTTATCCAGTACTCCTGTACAAAAGCCACATCCATTTGAATTGCTTTGGACCTCTCGCTGTTAGCAACAGTAAAAATGACAGCTCGAAATGCTTACGGATGCATTTTTACTTGCAGGGCGACGCGGCTTATTCACTTGGAAATTGTAGAAAATATCACTATAGAAGTCTTGCTCAACGCCCTTCGCCGTTTCTTTGCTCGAAGAGGAGTACCGAGATCAACCACATGCGACAATGCTCCCACGTTTTTTTTTTCTTAGAGAACAGATCTTAGTAGATAGCTCAAAGCACATTGTAGAAGATTCCGAGATGAAGAGGGCAAGAGCATGGCGAGAAATTGATTGGATTCAAACCACATCCCATGCACCGTGGCAGGGTGGATTTTACGAAAGGTTGCTCCGATCCATCAAACTCTCGCTCTATAAAACATTCAGAGAACGAACTTTGTCCTACGATGTGTTAAGCACGATGCGCGCGACCACTGCCATACCAAGAATTGGGCGGGTGTAGTGTAGCGGTTAGAGGTCCCCTTCCCGCACGATCGATCGGAGGTTCGAATCCGCCCTGGTGTTCACCAAGCCTTTCATCCCTCCGGGGTTGATAAGTTGGTATCAGACTTGTCTGGGAGGATAAAAACACTGACTTGACACATCGGCTTGGCACATCGCAAGTCATTGTACAGGCCAGTTACACGTTCGTGAACCTCAAACGATTCAGATTCGAAATGAACGTCGGGGTGCATCCCAAGCGGATTGATTAACGCTAGAACCTTTATCATTATTCTTTTAACATACCAAGAGGAACGACTGGAGCAACAACTAGTCCTTCGTCCTATCGATTTCCTGCAAAACGATAATTCTCGACTTTCCAACAAAACGGTAATTCTCGACTTTCCTTTTCAAGATAATGTCGAAAAGGACGATCCTACGTATCACACTCCAGATAGAACACAATAACATGCTACTCAACGCCAAGTTGAAAAGGCACTTAAAACTTAAGTGAGACTCATGGACAACTTCTGACAGATCTGGGAAGCACAGTACCTCACTGAACTCAGAGAACATCACAAACTCCAGATGGACAACAAACGAGGAACAACTATGAAACCACAGGAAGGAGAAGTGGTCTTGTCGTGCGATTCATTACAACCTCGGAACACATGGAAAATTGGGCGCACTGTAGAATTACGGACTAATGCAGCGGATACAGTACGAGAAGTTCTCACTGAACTTTCTAACAAAACACGACTTAGACGTTCAATGAATAGAGCCGTACCGCTAAAAAAAGGCCATGAATCCGCACCAGATCCTGAACCTACACCACCTTCATCAACGTCTACTCCTAAACCGCGCTACAATTTGCGCAAGCGCAAACTCATCCAGAATAGTGAGTAGAACCACCAAGAGGTAAGCTGTGAAGAACAGTTAAAGGCATCACCCCACGAACCTGAGGTGATACGGATTTCAGATGGAGTATTCGTGACGGGATTGTAGATTATGGAGAGATGGGTGGTTCCGTCCATTCCTTTCTAACTGTTGCAAAAAACGGCCCGTAAATACGGGCGTTACGACGCGCTACCTTGTGCATCTTCCGGGCCGTTTTTTTACGGCAATTAGGAAGAAATGGACGGAATCACCCCGCTCTCCATAATATACTATCTCGTATACGAATACTCCAGCTGAAACCCCCCGTACCACC
The DNA here is from genome assembly GCF_031761385.1 of Necator americanus. Classification (NCBI taxonomy): domain Eukaryota; kingdom Metazoa; phylum Nematoda; class Chromadorea; order Rhabditida; family Ancylostomatidae; genus Necator; species Necator americanus. The sequence goes on along the minus strand of NC_087372.1, from coordinate 20,886,913 downwards.
TCAGATTCGTGGGGTAATGCCTTTAAGGTTCACATCCGGGGAAACACGAGTAAACCTTATTAGGAATCTACATTTCCTTTTGACGATACTCTGTTCACTATTTTGGAGCACATCTGCTTGGATAGAATCCAACAAAGGCCACCATCTCCACTGTATCGATGGAAGAATCTTACTTACTCAGCCCTCGGGACACCAGTACGAAATTTGCGGAGAGGATTACTGCTTATCGTATGAATCACCAAAAACAACAGAAGTTGTTCCTTTTCCACCTCATGTAACCTTACATGAACACCTGGTGAAATAGAAAATTTTTGATGGTCATAAAGTCAATCTAGTCTCGAGACCACATGCAAAGCTGCACCATTTTGTGCACAAATCGATTGCACATTTTGCGTCGCAACGACCGCGATTCCAGAATGTTGGAAAAGGACTGCGATTTTTCTCGTGGGATTATCCGTCTATATGATAGTAACACTGTGCTACATCTTGTTTCATGTTCCAGTCATTATCAGAAGCCCTATACTATACTTCATAAAGACGAGAGCAGAATTTGTTTCTTGTCGGCCAAGTCAAAAATGTTGTTTTTTCTTTGGAATTTTCTGCCAACCACCATTGCAAATTTTTGGAAAGGCACAAGAAGCTAGGCGACGTCGACTATGGTCGAAAATCGCTAATTTCATTGCAATATTCTTCACAATAAGGCAACCATTATCATCGACCCCGATGATAGATAAGGGGCGTGGTATAAGGTACCGTTGGCCGTTATGGTTATTTGGCTCCAATCACGATTTGTTCCGTCCAAGAGTGCGGCAGACAACGCTCTGCCCACTCTTTTCATTGAATCCTATTTGTTGGCACTCAATTTATTCACTTAATAAACATTCCACTGAACCACCGCTTTGGTCTGTTCAATTAGGGTGATAAAATACCCTAAGCCTCAAGTCACCCACTATCACAGTTTGGTGCATCGGCTAAAACAAGCCAGCACTCGTCAAAGAGTAACATTTTTGAGGTCAGGAGAAGAGACTCGCTCATTAATAAAGAGCATAAAGGTCCAACCAAAGACTTAGAATCAATTGATTCATCCCGTTTTTGGGGACGCTCCCGTACAAAGTACTTGGAGCTAAATCTCTGAAATAAATCTCAGTAACTCACCGCAGTTGTGAGTAATTTCTCCCGCACGCAAAGTACCTGGAGCTAAATCTCTGAGATAAATCAGAGTGACTCACATCAATTGTGGGTAATCTCGCTCCCGTACACAGTACTTGGAGCTTTATCTCTGGCTGATCACAGCAGAGTTAATTTTGGAAAGAACTTGCCAAAAAAAAATGGCGCTTCATTTCCATAAAACACCAATTGTGTTGAGCGCATCAACGCTCAAAAATTTAGTCTCCAGATATAAGGAGTACACAACAAAGGCCAACTATCCTACTGTACACGAAGAGAGCTACGAAGAATGTAGGTCAGCAATTACCCTCTTAAAGAGCGGTATCAGGCAGATTAGAGAAGGCAGAGAAAATCTGCAAAAATTGTACAATGAAATAAGGGACGAGTACAAAAATTGCAGTTGCATTTTGGACCGAATGAGTGCAAAACTCGGGTACACCACTCGCTGTACCAGGGGTGAAAACCAAAATTCAGATGAGGTAGAAACCCAAAACACACAAAATGATTATGGAGAACAAAATAGCAACCATAATGAGAGTGAACCGAGCACTTCACAATCAGGGTTGCCAAATTCAATCGACTCGGTACAGAATCAAACAGAACAGTTCCGTTATCGATCGATAAAACCTCCTCAGGCATCCCTACCGAAATTTCACGGAGATGCTGAAGATTTCGCCGAATACTGGGCAATTTTCGAGACACTAGTTCACAAAAGCAAAGAGCTAGATGTCATAGAAAAAATACTACTACTCAAGGAAAGCTTGAGAGGAAGAGCTCAGATTGCCATAAAAGGTATAAAACTGATTCCAGAAAACTACGACTGGATCATAAAAACATTGCAGGAAACATACTGCAATAAAACCACAAATAGGTCTCAAATAGTCCAAAAACTGGTCAATATGAGACCAGCAAACAACTCCGCAGATAGCTGTTCATCTGTTTTCGATCAAATTCAAGTTTTGGTCAATCAAATGATATCGGCAGGATATGATGTGCGAAATACCTGTGACCCCATATGGTGCGAAACCATAATAGCGAAATTCCCGCAGGACATCATAAAGCCTGTTCTGATATCTGGCCAAGCACTTGAGCAACAAACAATCGAGGACCTTCTGGCGCAGATAAAGAAAGAAGTTGCCGCAAAAGGTTATATCGAAAATAGATTGGGTCACTCAATAAACAATAAAGTGAGTACTTCAAAAGAGAAGTATACCAGCCAGCGACCTCTAGCCAGTGAATGGTGCTTATTTTGCCACAAGGGTAATCATCCTCCAATGTTGTGCAGAACGGTGACTGACCCCAACAGTCGGCGCAAAATAATAAAAGATCATAACAGATGCTGGAAATGCTGTTCACCTAACCACACCAGCTTTGATTGTCAGAAACCAGACTGCTTCCAATGCGGACAAAAGCACCATCCCAGTCTATGTTTTAATAAAGAAACAAAGCAACAGAAAAATCAGGTGCCAGTATGGAATTCAAGTCAAAGGAACATAAGTGGTCAGAATAACCGAAGACCATTATACGGACCAAATCGCGACCGGAAAAATCCGGCAAATCATAACGACGGAAGAAAGGTGACATCGAATAATACTCATGCAGGTGCTGAGATATTATCTTCAGATAGAGAATCAATAAATAACGCATCCCAGTTAGTTCTTATGACGAGTGAAGGGAACATTTGGAATTGCAATAAGAAAGAATTTGAGAAAGTGCTCTTTTTCTTTGATTCTGGAGCACAGAAAACGGTGATCGAAGAACCACTAGCCGAACGTTTTGGTCTACCTCGAGAAACAACTGAAATCTGTTCAATGTCCGGAATAGGTGGACATATTGAGAGCTTCAAAAGTCATATAGTACATATGAAAATTGGTACGGCCTACGGTGAAGTGATTGACATGAGAATTCAGACTAAACCCGTGATCACAAACAGATTTCCAAGTGTAAACCTAAGCGCAGTCGACATCGAATTTCTCAAAGAAAACAACATTTGCCTGGCAAACACAAAGCTTAGAGGAGAACACCAAACCCCACATATTTTAGTGGGACTAGACTACTATCATGACCTAGTAACTGGTCCTTCTCACATGGTAAAGACTCCCAGTGATCTACATATCGCGAAAACCGTATTTGGACCTGCAATTTACGGAAAAGGAGCTGTTGGTGCAAAGAGCAAAGAAGATAATCTGTGCTACGGACTCACTGCTGTACATGAGAACAGCGAACAAGAGATCTTGAAAAAAATGTTCGAACTCGAAGGTCTTGGTATATCAGCACAAGAATGTCAAAAAGACGACATGATCCACAAATACCTTGACGAATATTCAAAGAGAATCTCGTCCGAACAAGAACGCATAATTGCTCCATTTCCTTTGAAAGAAAACATTTCTGAACTTGAAAATAACTACGCTGTAGCTATTCGCCGCCTGGAGTCATTGCAAAAGATGCTCCAGCAAAACCATTTACAACGTGAATGGTACAACAAAATCCTCAAAAATTACGAGGAAGCCGAAGTTATCGAGCATTTCGAAAACGCTGAAGCTAGCGCTGTAGGAGTCTACTACATGCCGCATTCAGCCGTTTGGAAAGCAAACAAGAAAACGCCTATGAGAATAGTTTTTGATGCTTCCTCAAAACGAAAGGGAAAGCTATCGTTAAATGACGCGATCCACAAAGGACAGTCATTCATTAACAAAATTCACGACATTTTGTTAGCATCAAGATGCAACAAAATCATTCTGATTTGCGACATTGAAGCCGCTTTCACTCAAATTCACTTAGTCTCTTCAAATAGAGACTTGTGCAGATTTTTGTGGCTGAAAAACATTAACCTTCCACCAACCAGAGATAATCTGGTACAATTCAGGTTCAAAAGACTCCCTTTCGGAGTAACAGCATCTCCAAGCATTCTCAATATGTGTTTGACGGCATTCTTGAACAGTCAAAACACGGATCTTGCCGCTGAAATTGGCAAGAACCTATACGTTGATAATATCATGATGACTGCCGACACTGCAGAGGAAGCTCTACAAAAGTGTCGAGACTCCAAGATACTATTCGCGAAAATCGGTATGAATTTGAGGGAATACATATCAAATTCGAATGAGGTTAACTCTCAAATACCAATTCATGATAGACTGGAAAATGGCCCTCTAAAATTTCTGGGTGTCAACTACAATACAATCCTAGATAATTTCAAAGTTATGACACATTTCCGACCAGTCAGTCAAATAACCAAAAAGGAGATCGTGAGTCAAATAAACTCGGTTTATGATCCTATCGGACTCGTTGCACCTCTACTAGTCAGACTTAAAGCGATGATGAGAGAAGTGTTTGAACACAAAGATCTAGAATGGACGGACGTCCTTGATCCATCCATCTGTGAACGATGGAACAAACTTTGCGAAAACGTCAATAACGCAGTAATCTCTGTCCCCAGATCCATCTCTCAAAAAGGTAGCAAAATGCGCCTGTGGGTATTCGCCGACGCTAGCAATGTGGCGATAGCAACATGCTAGTTGGTATTCTCATGGCAATACGCCTTGGCAGATCAGTAATATCCAATATGTATGGACATATCGGACAAATTTCTATCGTCTCAGATAGCGAAACAGCTTTGTGGTGGTTGAAATCAGCAAAAAAACTACCCATATTCGTTGCAAATCAACGCGAAAGAATAAACAACCTGCGGGACCAACTCAAAACAGAGGGCATTCCCTCAGGTTTCTTCCATGTTGATACTTCACACAACCCAGCTGATGCGGGTACTCGTGGTCTTACAACTCAAGAAATCAATAATCATGACTGGGTGAGAGGACCACGCTGGTTAGAACAAAGCTCAAGCACATGGCCGTTAAGGTCCATCGATACAATCACAGAAGTGGCCAACACAAAGGAAGAGTGTGCGATTTCCATAAACGTAATTGCTAAAGTTCAAAAAAAGACTAGGAATGATCTTATGGATTTGACGCGATTTTCCACACTCAAAAAAGCATTGCGAACAATGGCAACAGTTGGGAAAGTTCTCAAGCAGTGGTCATTATCTACGGAAAAAGGTAGATCTACTGTTATAAGCCCCAAAAAGGTTCATGATTTTGATTCTGGTAACGAAATAACATCATCAGATATGGAACTCGCCGAGGAAATTCTGATAGCCACCGAACAAAGTCATTATACACTTGAAGATCTTACGAAACAATTTCCTGACAAGAAAGTAATCCAAGACCAGAGAGGGATAATTCGTCATGAATCACGCTTACAAAATGCGTATCTTCCTTTGGATACAAAATCACCTATCTTCATCCCCAAAGAATCCGAATTGGTTCGACTAATCCTGCTCAAGATTCACAATGAAAACGCACACTGTGGGAAAGATCATGCTTTGACTATTGTGCGCCAAAGATTCTGGATTCCGCGCCTTGCCTGTGCCTTCAAAAAGTATTTGGGCAAATGCACAACATGCAAAAAGTACCAAGGACTCCCCCTTGGGGCTCCAATAATGCCACCACTTCCGAGAGATCGAGTCCTGGTCTCAAAACCGTTCCAAAACACTGGGTGTGACTTCATGGGGCCATTCACTTCGAAGACCGAAGAAAAAATGTATGACTGCTTATACACGTGCCTAGCGACAAGAGCAGTACAACTCGAAGCTGTTGAAAATCTATCAACCGGAGCATTCTTGGAAAGCTTTATACGTTTTGTGTCACGAAGAGGTGTGCCAAAGATCATGCGCAGTGATTGTGGCTCAAACTTTAAAAATGGTGAGCACATCATAGAAGCAATATTCAAAAAAGATGACAGTACAGGTAGTTCTCTGACGACCTACTGCGCAAACGAACGGATAAAGTGGATCTTTAATCCTCCAGCGTCGCCATGGATGGGAGGCGTATGGGAAAGACTAGTAGGATCAGTCAAAAAGGCTCTAAACAAGTCAATAGGACGAAGGAAGTTAAGCTTCCCTGAGATGTGTACGGTGCTGACAAGAATTGAAGCAATTCTCAACACCAGACCGCTTACAAAATGCGATACTGATGACATCACAAAACTTCCGCTTCGCCCCATTGATTTCTTGCAAGGAAACATCAAGTATTCCATCCCAAATGGAAGTGCATTGCATGATCAAACAGATCCGGAATATGATCCTACGCTTATACAAACCGAAAAACAAGCGCTGGAAGCAATCCGTTTTTCCGAAACGATTGCAGAAAAGTTTTGGGAATCTTGGAAGTCTCAATACTTGATATCTCTTCGAGAAAACGAGAAAATGAACTACAAACAACCAAGACATCTGAAATGAACAGATCCAGAGCTCGGAGAGATAGTACTAATCGAGCAAGATCTAGTACCTAGAGGAAATTGGCCGTACGGCAAAGTAGTAGAGGTCATGACCTCAGCGGATAGCTTAATAAGGTCAGCAAAAATCCTTATGCCAAATCATCGGATCATCCAACGTCCGCTCAATAAAATTTTTCCTCTAGAAATACGAAGTTCCGCAAAAGTCCCGAACAGCGACAATACAACCTGTGAGGAACCTCCCTCAACCAGCAACAAAAGACAAATCTTGACCCGCGCATCAAAAACACGAGCATATGATGCCATAAGGGAATTCGAAGAAGGATTGGATAACACACAGAGCTCTGTTTCCATAAGCTTAAATGTTGTGACGATATTATCACTCCTTTGCTTGGTATCCCCAAGCCTAGCTACAAAAGCACCAACACCAAATGTCTTATGCAACAAAGGTGTGGTAAGAATAATACCACTAGGCGAGCCTTTCGAACTTTGTTTCAACAATGAATGCAAGGTTTTCTCAGATCACAAGAATCTGAGTTTTCCTCTTCCAATTTCTCCAGCCAATGACAAGGTTGAGGTCCGTTTGCGTAGTTTACAATATAACAGCACTCAAGAGCAATCAATAACGTGCGAGAGACCTGAGTTTTGTGACCATCATTATCTCCTCACAAAAAGTCTCATAGGGAATCCACACTGTTGGCCAGCTGGCGTCATAACTACTGTGGCACTGATGGTCTACTTGATAACGATGATGTCAATCATCCTTATTTGTGCTACATCCAAGCTAGCCAGAAAAGCCAAACGTGCGATGGTTAGGAGGCGAGAGTGTAGTCAACCAACTTGTTCAGCTATTCCAGCGAACACTTTTGAACTAGCTCCTCTTCCTGGTTCATCAGCAGTTATAATTTGCGCCGTAATTTGCGCAGTAACTACACAGGGATGCCAGCATGGTTACCTGCGACACGATAGTCTGCAATGGAAAAAACTCATTGCCATTATGAATACAACAGAGAGTTACACTTCAACAAGCTACAGTCAGAGCTATGCATTGAAATTTTCCACGGAAATAAGACAGTGGGCACAGCCAGATTTGTCAAAAAACCAGTGGAATTCAAATGTGCCAAAGCCACTGAGAGCTTTACAAGAATGACAAGAACACATATCTATCATATAAAGCGATGTGCTCAAGCTGGCTCTTGTACTACACAAATGTGCGAGACCATCAGTGCGAACGAGACAATCCCAGAGTTGAAATCGGCAGCAAAATATCCAGGATACTCTGGATGTTTCAGTAGCTGCGGGGGACTGCTGTTTGGGTGCTTCATGCCACAACCAGCTTGCACCTTTTATAGAGTTGCACAAATACCTATAACCAAACGGGTGTACGAAGTGACTAGATGTCCTCACTGGAGTCCCGAAATTAAGTTGGAAATAGAAGTGAACCTTTTCAACGAGACAAGATTATTCACCCAATCGTTTTTCCCGTATGCGCCGGTAAAAACGGACGTATTTAACATCACTGTGATCTCAATTCAGAAACCCGCAAGTACCATAGCAAACAAACGATTTGCGATATCGAAAGGCGCTTCATTTGCCCTTCCGGAACACTTTCGTGTAGCAGCGGAGTGTACCTCCTACAGGGAAGCTCAAGCTCAATTTCATAAGTGCATAAACAGGATCAGGTGCGAATGCAGCAACTCAGTAAACAACTGCCTGTGCCCAGAAGGCTCAATTAGTACACTTCGAAATACAAATCTACCTCTAGAAACGCCTTTTGGAACACTGAAGGTAGTATCGGACGAAATCATAGCTGTTTCAAACGAAGAAGAAGTGGTCATAAGGCTAGAGTCAAAAATTCTCCAAGATTCAGCTGAATTCCAGGAGAATCACGACTGCATTGTTAGAGCTACAAATGTTACCGGGTGCTACAGTTGTCCAACAGGTGCGGAACTAACGTTAACCTGCGAGTCTCCGAAACAAATGTTGGTCACAGCCTTACGCGAAGCCGAGCAGTTCTCACTCAGCTGTGGAGCAAACAAAAGTAACCAGGTACGGCTAAGTTATGAGAAGTCTGTCGTGAGGGAAGAATGTGTACTCCAGTGTGGTAGCAAGCACAACAAAATCGTGCCAACAGGTAACCTGTACTACCACATACATATGCAAAACTCCTCAATCTTCGACCACCAGTCTCACACAGTTAGATTGAGTCACCAGTGGTTCGCGGACATAAGTATGCCGGACGTGAGCCCCCTACTCGAAACTTTCACAAACCACTGGAAGCTGGCTGTGGCCGCAACTATCTCCACACTAATGTTTGCTGCCCTAACCTACATAGCAGGACCTATCGCTCTAATTTACGTAGCAAGATGCTTGCTCCACATTCTCAAAACACTGCTCATGACGGCCTGGAGTTGCTTACAAACCAGCCTGAGCGCGCTGGTCAACAACCGATTCAACGGTCAGCTGATACCATGCAGCCACAAGCAAGCAAAAATCAGTTGGCTTACCGATCAAGCGGCTGCCATTGTTGCCGCGTTGGCTCGGATCCTCTCGAGTTGCCCGCTTGTGGGTTACCAGCCGAAGAGGATACCAGAGCGGCTTAGACCGCAAAGCAGAAATAATCCAAAGATCAAAGGTGCCGCAAATTATATAGGTGCGAGCTTTGTATTTCACAGTGCCGTACACGATACGGGTTTGATCTCTGTTTCAATACGAGGAAATGTACAAAGTTAATATCTGTTCATTATCCATTGTATGTACATGTTATCAATTATGTTCACACACGTATGCACAAAAGCATATTAACCAAGTCGGCTCGCTCGAAGATATCATCGTCTTGGACAAAGTATTCCAATTACAACGATGTACCTTCTCGGGTGCCCGCAGTCAATTACAACTTGTTATTACGCACTCAAAAGCACTTTGGCGCACCATCAAGAGCAGTGAAACTTACATCTAGGCTATTCGTTGAGGGCGGGTTCAAGATACAGACTATCTGAACACGTATAAATATTGGTGAAAAAGCATCAAAGAGACACAATATCATGTCTTCTTCCGCTGATGCTATGCTCTCCGCCCTGGACGATCTGGACAGATGCGACATCGCCACACTACTATATCATCTGCTCCCTCGCCTCGACAATCTCGAAAAGGCCTGCCAAACGCTTCTGGAAAGAACCGCTCCGAAGTCCAGCTGCCTATTTAGCACTGTGGACGAGAATCGTGACAATCACCATTCCGGGAGATGTCCACGGTTCCCGGATCCAATCTCCAAAACAGCACAGGCCACAAAGCTAAATCTGTGCCTCCTCTGCCTAAAAACGGCACACGAGGACGTATGTGGAGTGAAGTGTGGAAGTTGTGGTCTTGGCCACAATTTCTTGCTTTGCTCCTCCAAAAGACCGCAGCCTCCCACGAAGCGACCATACAAGAAGTAACTACCATCTCAACGCCGTCATCGTCAACAAGCCACAAGCCGTCATCAATTCATCTCCACCAAGCCGAACTCATGCCATTATCAACAACGTCAGCCACGCCTCTCCACAAACTCCGCAACAGTCGAGCCGCACGAAGGAAAAGACCTGTCGAACTAGAATTTGTATTGTCGTAATTTGTTTTGTTCTGTTGTCGCCCGCGGCAGTATCATCGACCCCGATGATAGATAAGGGGCGTGGTATAAGGTACCGTTGGCCGTTATGGTTATTTGGCTCCAATCACGATTTGTACCGTCCAAGAGTGCGGCAGACAACGCTCTGCCCACTCTTTTCATTGAATCCTATTTGTTGGCACTCAATTTATTCACTTAATAAACATTCTACTGAACCACCGCTTTGGTCTGTTCAATTAGGGTGATAAAATACCCTAAGTCTCAAGTCACCCACTATCACAACCATGTCAGGAAGAGAATGTGTTCGCCCACCAAATTCGGTCGTGTTATCGTACAAAGGAAGGAGAAATATGTAGGATAAATACGTTAGAAATTTCAAGATCAACCCCTTCAAACAGGAAGCATGCCTTCGTGTTAGCAACAACACCACGAGCCTTCATGAGATCAAACTTAATTAGCTTACTTAGACGGCCCGTCTTCACTAGACGTGCGGGCCCCAGCATTTCTTCCACTCGTTTCGTTCCCTCGCCATTGTCATCCAAGATGTTCTCAAATTTCGTGAGTGACGTTGACGAGGTCCTTGAGCCGTATCCAGCTGAGCTCTCAGCTGGTCCATCCGTGTAGTCACGTCACACCATCTCGTTGGCGGTTTCTCTCGAGGGCGTTAAGCATCTCCTAGGATCCACTTTAGCGTTCTTTTAGTCCATCTGTCGTCGATTCTTCTCATGATGTTACCGGCCCATCTATGTTTTGCTTTCAATACATATTCCGCTGGGTCGCGAAGACGGGACATTCCTCTTGCTGCGAAGACCGGCTAAGTGTTGTGTGCGCCGGTTAAACTTCAGGAGACATCTCTCAAGGGCTCTGTGGGTAGTAAGTAGCTTCCTAGACGTGGCCGCGGTGTCTGCCCACGTCTCCGCTGCGTAACAGAGCGCTGGAAGGACTGTCGAGTCGAACAGATGAGCACGAAGATCTTGGTCCGTCAGTTGGTCCGTAGCTGACTCTGACGGCTGCGAATGCTACCCATGCTGCTCTCATTCTTCTATTCAGTTCTTCTTTCAAGTAGTTTCCCATGTTCATAGAACGTCCAAGGTATACGTATGACGAAGTTTCCACAATTTGGAAGCCTTCAAGTTGTACTCCTCCGTCCTCGCAGTAGGCGTTCTTCATGAACTGTGTCTTCCTTCTGTTTATTCGTAGCCCTATTCTCTTCGCTTCGTTCAATTCGTTGAGCATCGTTTCTGCTTCATTGGTACTGCTCGAAAAGAGAACGATGTCGTCCGTGAAACGAAGGTTCGAGAGAAATCTTCCATCAACACGTATTCCCCTTTCTTCCCAGGGAAGTGATTTCATTATCCATTGCAATGCAGCCGTGAACAGCTTCGGCGATATAGTATCGCCTTGTCCCACCCCCTTTCCAATGGGCATAGTGAGAGGGCGGTGGAATAGCTGTATCTTAGTCGTGCATCGATCGTAGCAATTGGCTAATGTGCTCACTTACGACGCGTCCACACCTTGACCGACCAGCGCTGACAGTATTGCATTCGTTTCTACGCTGTCAAAGGCTTTCTCATAGTCGACGAAAGTTAGAACAAGGAGCAGGCGGTATTCCCTGCAAACCTCTATGACCCACGATACGGCCTGGATGTGGTCCAAGCAGCTGAACCCCCTGAACCAAACTGAACAAGAACAAGCTGAATCCCTGGCGGAATCCAGCTTGTTTTTGAGACTGGGCTTCATCCAGCGTCCTAGATATGCGCGTGAGGATGATCTTGGTGAATACTTTGTATAACACGCTCAGTAAGCATATCGGACGGTAGTTCCGAAGGTTCTCTCGGTCACCTTTCTTATGGATAAGAACGGTTCGCGAGGTCTTCCACTGGTCTGGGATCCTTTCTTTCTGAAGATAGGATGTCATGTGCGCTGCTAAGATTACATGAAGCGGATGGCCACCAGCCCGAAGAACTTCTGCTGATATAAAATCAGGGCCGGGGGCTGTGCCAGATTTCATGCTCTTGATAGCGACTCGTACTTCCGAAGGGAGAATCCGTGGCGGAGCTTCACCAGTGGGGATGATCGGGCTTGACACAGGAGTTGATGAACGGAAAAGGTTCGAGTAGAACTTCTCCGTAATTACTTCCATCTCACGACGAGAAGACGTGCGAATCCCGTCTTCGCTCAGCAAGCTTGCTAGCGGAATATTATATTCGCGGAGATCACTGCGGCACTTCTTTAGACTCGTTCTTCTTTGTGCTGTTTTCAGAATCTTCTTCTGCTTGTATTTCAGAAGATCCTCCTGCAACGCTTTTCTGCAGCTAGTGTTTGCTACTAACCCCTCAATGTGCGATGCATTCGGATCAAGCCTCAAAGCCCTTCTTCTTTCCAACAATTCCTTGGTGGTCTTTGAAATTCGATCCAAGTTTGTCGTGCGCGGCTTCGAGGCACGCTCAGCACAGGCTCGTAATCCTCTGAGCAGCATCTCGTAGTCCACGTTTAGGTCCTCCTCGATGTGCCAGTCACCTTGGGTCAAGGAGTCCTCGAGTACGCAATCGTCGTAGGCTTCTTTTCTCCTTCGTTGCCGATAGCAGATGTTCTTTTTCATCGTGTGGCTAATTCGTATTTCCGCACGAAGGAGACGGTGATAAGAACCACTACAAAAGGATGGTACTACTGAGACGTCAAGTAGACACCACCTCCGGTTGGTGAGTATGTGGTCGATCTCCGCACGAGTCGCGCCATTGGGCGATTCCCATGTCCACCGACGTTGATCTTTTTTCATGAAAAGAGAGTTCCCATGAAAGAGGCGAACGGCGGACAACAGCCCGGCGAGACGATTGCCGTTTTTATTCCGGTCCCCTAGTCCAAATCTTCCAATCCTGTATTCCTCTTCTGTGGCCTTTCCTAGTTTTGCGTTGAAGTCTCCGACAACGAATTTGTAGAAGGACTTCTCGTTGCGGACTACTTCCTCCAGCTCCTCGTAAAACGCGTCCAATTCGGATTCATCAGCTGCTGATGTTGGTGTGTAGCAGTTGATGATACTGATGGATTTTTGGTGCAGAGGGCGGAGGCAGAATGGCCAAACGAGGTGACAGGATCTCGTGAGAATCGACGAGATGGACGACAGATGAGTGCAGAACCACCATCGCCTACATTTCGCGACGGAACCTTCTCTCCACGAATGACGAGTGTACCGTCATTCATCTGTTGTACGTCGCTCCTTCTGCACATTATTATTATTATTATTATTATTATTATTATTATTATTATTATTATTATTATTATTATTATTATTATTATTATTATTATTATTATTATTATTATTATTATTATTATTATTATTATTATTATTATTATTATTATTATTATTATTATTATTATTATTATTATTATTATTATTATTATTATTATTATTATTATTATTATTATTATTATTATTATTATTATTATTATTATTATTATTATTATTATTATTATTATTATTATTATTATTATTATTATTATTATTATTATTATTATTATTATTATTATTATTATTATTATTATTATTATTATTATTATTATTATTATTATTATTATTATTATTATTATTATTATTATTATTATTATTATTATTATTATTATTATTATTATTATTATTATTATTATTATTATTATTATTATTATTATTATTATTATTATTATTATTATTATTATTATTATTATTATTATTATTATTATTATTATTATTATTATTATTATTATTATTATTATTATTATTATTATTATTATTATTATTATTATTATTATTATTATTATTATTATTATTATTATTATTATTATTATTATTATTATTATTATTATTATTATTATTATTATTATTATTATTATTATTATTATTATTATTATTATTATTATTATTATTATTATTATTATTATTATTATTATTATTATTATTATTATTATTATTATTATTATTATTATTATTATTATTATTATTATTATTATTATTATTATTATTATTATTATTATTATTATTATTATTATTATTATTATTATTATTATTATTATTATTATTATTATTATTATTATTATTATTATTATTATTATTGCTGAATTGCATAAGGTTAATGTCCACCCAGACTTCAAAGGATGTGTCGAAAGCTGTGGAGGACCAGGTTGCGATTCCCTCGATCCCATTTCAGGCTGCCTCTTCTACCGAATTTATCTTTTACCCAATGATGACGCCGTCTACTAGTTCTTCAAATGCGCACGCTGGAAAGGATCTATGCATCTTCAAATGACCGTTAGCGGACCTTAAAACAGCTGAAGATCCACAGCTTTCACGTCACCCCCAATGAGCTCAGACTACACCCCCCTTTCACAATTACCCTTCCTCACTGAGCGTTCCGCCTATACCGGTGCTAAATTCAATCTTCTTGACGGACGGAACACGCACAGCAATTGCACATCTGAATTACGATCAACCACCCAAATGTGCTACTTGGGAGCACGCCAAAAATATGACGCGTGAAGTAGAGGAAAATTGCAAATGTGCACCAGCGGAGGTTAAGATGTTGTGTGACTGCAAAGACTTGGATCTCACAGCCCACATTCTCGATTCAGAACACCAACTTCCCATTCTGCGACCAAACCTAGAGTTTCGGACAAGCAACGACCGAGTCATTATAGGGATCCAACAGTCGCCAACAGCAGAATTCATAATAAAGAAAGAGCAACTCTAAACAATATCTGTGACTTTGGAAGCAATTAATGATGCACACTTTGGAAGCAATTAATTAATGATGCACATTGCATAGGATGTTACGATTGCGAAAAAGGGAGCTTTAGCGACAGTCCTTTGCAAGTGCTTTGCAGCTTAGACATGGAAGCACACGTCTTCTCAACGGAGAAAGTGAAATATTTTCAGAAATCAATATGCCATATATTGGTCATTTGGTCGACACGTTCATGAAATGGAGCGGAACACTATTGATTACAGCCATTGCAGTAGCTCTAGTGACTACATACTTTTACATCACCAACACTTTGTTTTTTGCTGTTAAGATTCTATTCTTCTTCATTATACTGATGGCTCGATTAACTTTGCATATAATTTCGATACTAGTCTATACACCATTGAGATTGCTCCAACCGCAGAGAGCGGCTGGCACGACGAAACTGGGAGAAGAAAATCTCTAACATCCTCCAAAACCGAGATTGGACTTGTGGTTGACTTCTTCCATGAACTCACCCATTCGCACCAAGACCTCTATTAAGGCGAAGCAATTTTAGCATGCCGATCTCAGCAAATCTAGAAAAGCGCCTTCAGAGAGGGCTGCGACGGAAAATCTCCACTGTCAAGAGCTCACAAGTACGACCGTCGGAAGCACTGATCCAGCAAAGGATTCGTTTTAGCACTGATCTAGCAGAGGATTCGGAGACCAATTTTGTGCAGGACATCTTCACTAAGTGTGGTGTAGTCTATCACTAACTAGTGATGATTAAGCAGTTGTATGCTGCTCATATGCAACAGAGGCTAGGTTTAGTCACCAGCACCAAGTTCTTCGTTCTGGCCCACGAATGGTATGAAATACTAGTGACCGTAAATGAAGTAGAAAAACTTTCTAGACTTGAGTTTCTGAGCCAACTCGCTGAGGAGGTATTCTACGAAAGCACGGAGCCAGGAGATTGGTTAGCCGAACACGCTGCTGTCAACGAGTTACAACCGCAGAGATGTCATAAATATGATACGGCGCCAGTTGATTCACTTCGATGCTTTGCTCGATGAGGAAAACAAGACCGTTCAGGAGGCTGAAGCAGAAACCAGAGTGGAGGACACGGTTATGTACGAGATGCGGAACCCTTTCTTCGAGCAACAGGTTGAAATCAGAAGACATGACGATTACATATTGAAATGGATGGAGAAAACGGAGAAGACCTACAATGCAGTCATGACACAGGTCATCGAATTTAGCGAGGACTGCAGAGAAATCGTTGCACAACTCCCAAGAGAGACATACTGGAGCAGCACAAGAAGCAGGCCGAAGATCACAAGGAAATCATAGAAAGAGCAGCGAAGAACAGGAAACTCCGAAAATATGAAAAGAGAAATAAATAAAAAATATGTCGTGCAGAGACACGACAAGACAGTGACTTTGGCAGGACAGGAAACGAGAGAAAATTCCAGAGCAGCGACGTTTCTACCACTGAGAAGCAGATAAAGGAAAGGATTCTCGAGAAGAACGAAAAGGAGCTTGAAGAAATGGAGCGATTTCTCAGCAACAACATCGTAAGGGAAATACACTCCGACACGAGATAAATGAAGGAAAGCGAGAATCTACTCATGCGCGTTTACTGTGGAGAAGCAGAAAACCTCATTCGGAAGCTTGTCCGGAAACGCGACTTGTCGGCGATAGAATCTAAACACCAAAGTTCGATGGTCGTTGTACGGTCTGCGTGGAACTGCACTGCGGTCGCGCGTGCGCAAAGCACTCGCAATGTTTTTCTTATAAAGCTCGAGGATACCACATTAAGTTCGGTGACCACAGTTGAGTTGCAGAGCAGTTGCAAGAAACCAGAGGAGTTCACAAACACGCACAAGCGAAGGAGCGAAGGAAATCAAGATGATAATTGAAATGTGCAAAGAGGGTTTAGAGGGCCAGGATACAACAAAGATGGTAAGCTTTGATGGCAAGAGCACAGCAATCCACCAAGAAAAACCACCGGGCACAAGAAAATGACGAGAGGGAGTATGTGTTTTCATGGCGCAGGCAATCAGACGGAGACGGTGGCACTTCGAAGGGCACTCACTGAACCACCTTAGCTGGGCCGAAGTACACTGAACTCTGTTCAGTATTTTAAGCGTTCGACCCGCTTCTGTGGAATGTATCCCATCTTAACGTTGTATGTTTTGCACAATTCTGCGGAATATCTGTGAATTCCTTCGCTATCAAAATGAATCTATGAGCTGCGCATAATTCCACAAGACAGTTTATCATTCTTCATGCTACTCATTACTGTACCTCTCTCACTGTGTACTTTTTCTCGGGTTTTTTCATTTTATCTGTATAATCTGTTTGGTTTTATGCACGAGCACTATAGGATAGGACTAGGAATGTAGTATTCAGTAGTTTCCGCTATTATGTTAATTTCGTATGTCATTATGATCGCTTCGTTTCGTATGTTATTCGCTATAGTATTACAAAGGTTTCATTAATTATTAGTAATACTAAATAATAAATACTAATAATAATAATAAATAATAACACTACATTAATTATTCATTTATTTTTAAACATCCATACGTGTGTCATAAAACAAAGAAAAGAAGGAATAGAGCTCACTAGAACTTCGTGTGAATTTCGTAGTCTTTTTCGTTTGTTGCCTTTTTTAGCACTGTGTTGTGTTGGTTGCGTCCTCCTGCTGCCGACAGAGATCTTTTTTTCAAAACAAGCGCTACAGTAGAACAGTAGAACAACGACTACCAGGGTTTGGGTGACCAAGCCTGGATTTGAAGGCAATGAAAAGATAGGTTTAAGAGTATGGATCACGGGTATGAGCGTCATCACACCCTATTCGTCATAACTCTGCTGATAAAGAGCCTTGGCGGTCAAATCTCCCTATAAAGGACCTAGTAATGTGCTACATCTGCGAATGCTAGAGTACTCGCCGCATCTGCCAACTAACTTACAGTCAGTGATCTGCTGGCCTGTCTCCCTCACTCGCTGACAGACGCGGCGCGCATATCTGCGCACGCGTACTTGACGTTGTTGTTAGCTGCCTCGTAAGAAAAGCTTAACAGTTTTTCTGCTCCTGCTCCGTTTTTCAGAACATTTAGGGGAATTGAGCATGCTCACGATTATACCCCTGATATGAACTTTCAACCTAGTCTTTTGGCGGAGAAATTCCAACATTTGCAATTTTATGGCTGCCTTTAACCGAAAGAAGATGAAAAGTGAGAGCGAAAATTTACAAACAAAAGGCAAGGAGACAAAGGCCTGCGCCACATTCACAGAAGAGTAAGCAGAAAGAATTCGTGTTAGAAGCAGTAGAAGTATTCGCAAACGTCACGTCTTCAGTTAGTATCAAACGTTGTATAGGGGATTTGGCCTTCGGAAAAAATCCTGAGTATATATGATCATATATAGTAAGGTCAAAGCGACGTGAAGGAAGGTACAGCTGCGTAAGCGGTCGAAGCGGCGCGGTTCAGAAAACGGTCAAAATCGAGGTGGAATTGGAACGAAAAATGGTGTTAACAAGAGTCCTCTCTCAACCCCAACCGCTACGCTCCACCACAGTGCTTCAGGCGCAACCGCTTGCGCAACTGCACCGTGTTCCGTTCCTTTTTGACTCTAATGTATATCGTGAAGATAAAGGAAAAGTGGGAAGTAGCAACTGTCTAACAAACTGTACCTATTCTTCACATATTTGCTACGATCTGCCTGAACACTGATGTCAGTAACCGTCCTGATTCAGCAACGGTTTTCTCGTTACCACTTTCTATGTACCACCAGATCTCGTTTCTCGTTACCACTTTCTATGTACCACCACATCGTCATGGTATGTATTGGTTGTTACATATGTACTTGCAGATTTTAAACGGAAACTTTAAATAATCATATCTCAAAATAAACTATATTGGTCGAAATAAGCACCATTAGGACCCATGCATTTTTGCTCGCTAATGGTTGTGCAAATGTTTAAAAAAGTGGTAATCAATAGGCGAAAGGTCCGAATAAGGCGGATTGCTTAAAGGCATCACCCCACGAATCTGAGGTAGTGCAAATTTCAGGTGGAGTATTCGTATACAGGATGGGAGACTACGGAGAGGGGGGTGATTCCGTCCATTTCTTCCTAATTGCCGTAAAAACGGCCCGGAAGATACGGCTTCATTCGTTTTGGCGCACCATTTTGTACAGGGGGTTCGATTGGAGCACGCCAGTCTTGTGCGGCGCCGCATCTTCCGCGCCGTTTTTTACGGCAATTAGCAAGAAATGGACGGAATCACCCCCCCCCCCCCCCCTCTCCGTAGTCTCCCATCCCGTATACGAATACTCTACCTGAAATCTGCACCACCTCAGATTCATGGGGTGATGCCTTTAAGATTTCATAGCCCAGTTCGTTTAACTTTTGTACTGTTTGCCGTGCGACGTGAGGTCTCGCGTTCTCATAAAACATGGTTAGTCCTTCCCTGTTTGTGAGTACAGGCCACATACTTTTTAATTTGACATTCATCTCATCAATTTGTTTTAAGATGCGACCTGCAAATTGGAAGAAAAAAATTGCGGTGAGCTACAAGCACATAGATGTCGCCCTGTTTCGCCCATGTATTGGTCCCCACATGTTTTGCACGAAATTAGATAGACACGAGAGACCACGCAGTCGCTTCCCTTCTCGAATGCTCATATTACACAGTCTAAAGTATGTATAAGTACAGGAAGCGATCGTACATTCTATTTCGAACTAATTATTTCTTGAGATTTGTTGGAGGTATTTCCACAATTCTCACTCGGTCCTCGAGACTGCATTTCACCAGATCAGCCCGTGTAGCTTTACTCAAGTCGTCGGTTATGAAAGGCAGGCAGAAATTGGCCTTTTTCGAATTATCCATTGTGTAATCTCGCTGCACAATAAGAGCTAGCCTCCGCGGTACATTAACATTAGAACATGTAACCATTAGAAGTTGCGATCCGCTGCGCTATTTTAACCACATCGATCCGATCCTGCGTACGCCAGCTCTTGGTGCACAGCGAGAATGTGCTACAGTGGTTGACTCGAATAAGATCAATTTTCGCCTGCCTTTTATAACCGACGACTTTAGTAAAGCTGTACGGGCTGGTCTGGTGAAATGCGGTCTCGAGGACCAAGTGAGAATTGTGGAAATATCTCCAACAAATGTAAAGAAGCAATTAGGTCGAAATAGAATGTACGATCGCTTCTGTCTTACCCCAGACTGTGTAATATGCCCATTCAGGAAGGAAGGCAAGTGCATGATCTCTGGTGTAGTCTATCTAATTTCGTGCAAAACATGTGGGGACCAATACATCGGCGAAACAGGGTGACCTCTCGTGTTCGTTCGAAAATGTCATGGAAATGCTCCTTTTTGCATGGCTGCCACGATCCTATCGTACGAACCCGAAATTGCAGCTCGTAGAATTTTGGGGACGTTTTGGATAAACGCTAAAAGTCCTAAAGAATAGAAAGGAAGAGTGCATAACCGTGACCAGTGGGTTGGCTCTGTATCGATCTTTTCGAGTTTTGATCTACGGGGTCATATGCGGGTTGCATCCTAATTAGTATTAGCGGAGCGACTCCACCACGCTAATGCCCACTAACATCACGGCAATGCGGCTACTGAGGCAGGCACAACGATTTGGGGTCTTTTGATTCTTATTTCCGGGTGTATTCTCTTAGGGGATGATGACTTGTGAGGCAGTTGAAAGCATATAATGCAAATGCTCTTACTTTCAAGGCTTTGACGAAGGTGAAGACGTTAGCCGTAATAAAAGACTGTTAACAATCTTGGCTATTAGTTGACATCATCAATCGAATACTCTTAGTCACTATTCCGAGATTCAAAGAAGGTCGAACTTTTGCGCTTCCGAAAGAACATTTTTTTTTTTCTGGATTTTGGGATTTGCAACATTTTTTTTCGAAATAACAGTAATCCTGAAAAAGCGAAGTAACTCTTTTTCAGAATAAGTTTGTAGCTTGTAACTAACTGTAGAATCCACTTTTCAGAATAAGTTTGTAGTCCCAACAGGGTGCAAATTTTGGAACGATTCAGTGATTATCAGAAGAGAAAGCGTCAAAAAACCAGTTTGCTTTTTTGTCAGTTTATTTCTAGTCGCTACTGTAGAATCCACTTTTCATCACATTTTTATCACATGTTACGTGAAAGAAAGGGATCATGCGTGTTTCGGATGGACAGTAAAACAGCAGCTTCAAGACGACGCATTTTCTGACTATCCTTCAATTCACGCGGAATCCATTTGACCATCTTTTTTACTTTTCCAATTGCATTCACGCGACGAGAAATAGTTGCTGGATTGACACTATGTTGTTTAGCAGGTCCTCTAACAGTTTGGCACGGATTAGCTTCCACTGATGTTTCTGACGCTTCATTCTCCACTGCTGTATCGGATCGTCTATGGTCGTTCTTTTCAAGGCTGGTATCTCCAAATGCGAACTTGTATCAATTATGAGTGGTCCTTTTCTTGATAATGTCTTCACCAAATACAGGACTGATATTGCGGGCAGCAGCAGCGGTGTTGTGCCCACTTTTCCATTCATATGGAAAAAGGACGCGAAAATCACGTCGATTCATGCTACCAAAGATTAGGAGAGGAAAAATTAGAAATGCATAAATTTGAAAAAGTATCATGGGTTAAAGGGCATACTTTAAAGTCTATAATTAATCAAAAAAGGATGTAAATTCGACTATTTTGACACTTTATTGACACTAAGAAAAAACAACCAAAAATCGACAGGTACATATGCAACAACCATTAACGAGCTTAATACGTGTTTGTGTCTTTTTGTCAGCAAATATTCATGCAATGGGGAGGGTTCGACTGTGGTTTGGTATGTTGCTACAAAGATGGATTCAGCGGTGCCAGAAAGTAGAGGAAGAGGTTTAATAATACCAGAAAAGTAGTGCAACAGGTCGAAGAGGGTCGCAGGACGTCGAATTCGTACAAGAGAGGGAGAGAAGACGGTACTGAGGAACCAAATATACTCATGTACGAAGCGGATTTTATCGTACCTAATTACCTACGTTATCCGATACCAGGGCGGATGTGGTGTAGCGGTTAGAGGTTCCGCTTCCTGCATGATCGATCGGAGGTTCGAATCCGCCCTAGTGCTCATCAAGCCTTTCATCCCTCCGGGGTCGATAAATTGGTACCAGACTTGTCTGGGAGGATAAAAACACTGACTTGACACATCGGCTAGCCACTGCAAGTCATTGTATAGGCCAGATACACGTTCGTAAACCTCAAACGATTCTGAATTGAAGTGAACGTGGGAGCGCATCCCAAGCGGATTGATTAACGCCAGAAACTTTATCCTTTATCCTTTATCCGATACCAAACCATTATCTGTATCACTCATCTTCATTCCCCACGACAGTTATCTCCAAATCACTCCACGTTAGCACATCTTGCGAAAAAGAAGAAAGTGAAAATTTTGATAGTGCTTCTGAATTATCAAAATGTAAAATGGAAAATGTAGAGGCAGAACCAAGTTTTGTCGATGTCATTTACATTGCTACACTGACAGTATTAGCTCGAAGGCTGGAGAATTCTCCATTCGTGCTAATATTCCTAAAACAAAAATAAGCGTTGCTCACGAAAACTGTTTTAATTCTGTGCCAGAAACCTATGTAGGGAAGTTCTCTACACAGTGGATTTCGATTCATCTCTTAAGAGAAGCGGAAACAGCACCACCGAAAATATGAAAGTGCGCCGTAGTCGGCAGTTATCTCCACATCATTCTACGAAGGAATGTTGGACTGGCGCTTACATAAGGTAAAGTTGCGTTTTGCGTACTTTTCTGCTTTTCTGGGAGAGCACTTGCGTTTTGGACTGCCCTGTACGGGAAACATGTGAAGTGTAGTAGTATGTGACAAGTGCCACAGCTTGATTGGGATCACAAATGTTGGAATGGAAGAGGAAGAAGGCAGAGCCAGATGCATTCTTTCAGAAATGCGAACAAAGAAAACCGCGAGCGGAGTTAGAAATAAGTGGTGTATGAGTATAAGTGACTATTAAATGCATACTTCTGGTTGCAAATTTTGAACGCAGCATGAGATCATCGCTCGTAGGTAGAGGATCGTCAGTATAATCATCCCGACCTTGGCGATTTTCTTCACATAGACGTAGTTAAAGTCTGTGATTGTCCTTCGATGCATTGATGATGCATAAGCGATCGAGGCAGATTCATACGCAGTTGTTTGTTCATTAATGTCGTAATTGTTTACTTATCTCCTTTAACACATCGCTTTTCCTATCAGCTCCTTCACGTTTTGCTTCGACCTTTCGATTAGACTTCAGTGATTTTGGTGTTTTATTACATACACATGTAAGTTTTGGATTGC